>NC_056737.1:588022588-588045520 GCF_019279795.1 Protopterus annectens | reverse complement strand
TATGACAGTTTAGGTGTTGTTTTATAGCTTATCAATATTTTGTAAACTTTTGAAATAACGTTTCTCATGTCAATGTCATTATATATGATTTCATATATGTATTTCATAAATTTAGGTAGTTCTTTAAATGAAGAATTGTTAATTATTCTACATAAATCTTGTGACTATGACAGAATACTCTGTAAAGTTAGCCAGTCCTCTTGAGGAATTTTGTATGTTCTTTTTATTACTTGCATATCTAAAACTTTTAGTTCTTTCATACATTGGAGACAACAAACAAATCCTTTCTGTTCCCAGGAATTAATAATTTCTCTATATATTTTATGTAGAAAATACTTTGTGACTATAAATGGTGTTAAAATATCAAACCAGATTTTTAAATCTATATTTGCATTAATAATTTTTGTAAATGAGTCAATGTAATAATTAATCATACAACTTTTAGTGGGTTTAGTTTTGTTATATTGCATACTAATACATAATATGTGCCATGGCAAATTGTTTTTTATCTGTTATTTGAAATTTATTTTGTAAATCAAATTAATTTATTGATATTACAGTTAGTAATGCTTTCCAATTAGCAGAATAATTTGGACTTATCCAATCTGAGATTGTTTTAGATACTGATGCTTTTATACATGTTTCTATATCAGGAAAGTTTAATACTCCCTGTTTCCATGGTCTGATATGATGTATTAAAGCTATTCTGTTTCTTTTGGGAAACCATAAAAATTTTATTAGGCATGAATTTATTTCTTTAAGTATATTCCTTTCTGGTAACAGTTGTATTGCCAAGGCTATATATAGGATCTTGGGCAGCAAAACCATTTTTATTAACTGTGATCTATCTTCAAATGTTAATATTATTTTGTTCCATTTTTCCACAGAAATTTCAGTTGTATTGATGATATTAATGTAGTTTTTTTTAGACCAATTCATTAATATCCTTGCATAATTCAATTCCTATATATTTTATGGTAGATTCTTGTTTCCCTATGATGTGATCCCCCTTAGTCTGCAGTTCTTTTTTTTATTGAAAAATAGAAATTTTGATTTTGATTTATTGAAATGGAGTACTGAAGTCATGTGAAATTTGTCAATTAATATATCTAATTCTTCTAATGTCTCTTTTGTATTAAATAATATTAGTAATATGTCATCAGCAAATAGCATTACTTTAGAATTGTATTGTTCATACACATCTATTCCTTTGATTTTTATATTGTTACAAATTGAATCTGCCAAAATTTCAATAGACAGAGCAAATAGAATCAGTGACATGGGGCATCCTTGTTTAGTGCCTTTTGTTATATGTATAGATTCAGAGGTAAAAGGACCGAATTTGACATATATTAAATTATTTGTATATATAGTCTTTTGGAGATGAACAAAGGATGCAGGGAAGTCAAACAGCATTAGGATTTTGAATAAATAGTCCCAATGTAGGGATCAAAGGCTTTCTCTATACATAAGCCAATTATGAGTGATTCTTTATTTTCTTTATTAACATAATCTATAAGAGAAATTATCCTTTTAATATTGTCATGTGTGTGTGTCTATGATATATAAATCCAGTTTGATCATTGTTTATTGTTTTGGATAGTGGTATTTTCATTATGTTAGTTAATTGTCATAAATCTCTTATAGTCATTGTTTAATAATGATATAGGTCTATATGAGGTATATAGGTTTGGGGATTTGTTTTCATTTAGGATTGGTGTGATTAAGGAATATCTCCAAGATGGGGATATTAAAGTTTGTGACTGAATTTCTAATAGCGTTTTATGGAAGAGGGATAATATCTTTGAAGGAAAAAGTTTATATATTTCCATAATTATGCCATCTATATCTGGAGCTTTATTATTTTTACCCTCTTTTATTGTTTCTGTAATTTCTTTGTAGGATATGGGTGCTTGCAGATATAGTTTTAATTTTTATGGTATTTTTTTATATTAGAACATTTTTCATCTAGATTTAATTGATCAATATGTATATTTTCTTTTTGGAAATTTTCCATATAATGATTTCTATAGGCATCAATAATGTCACCTATATCTGAGACATTTTTCCCTTTCTTTTCATGGAAGATACTTTTAATGTTATTAGCCTTTGATTGTATTTTGATTCTTGTGGATAAATTATGTAGATATTTGGGAGAAGTGGCCAAGGTATTCATTTTTAGTTTTTCTAAAACTAAGCTAGTTTTATGTCTTAGAATTTAATTGTATTTATTGCTTAATACTTCTACTTTCTTCTTCATCTCCAAATGATTTTGATTTTTTTCAGCTTATACTGACAAAAGTTTGGATTGTAGCTCTAATAATTCAGAATCCCATTCTCTGATTTTTTTTTATACCAAGTTAGGGTTTTACCATATATGTAACCTTCTAATGTCCCATATCATTATGTTATGTATCTCTGTGGTGCAATTAATATCCAAAAAGAACTGTAATTCAGATAATAACCATGGTTTGAACTCTTTAATTTTAGTTATATATGCTGGAATTCTGGAGTTAAAGATTAATGGTTTGTACCCATTTTAAAGTTTTAGTATCAATGAATTGTGGTCTGAAAAGGGAAAGGGAGTGATTGAAATATTAATGATTTTAGAGTGTAAGTCATATGCAACAAATATTTTATCTATTCTAGTTTGGGTACCAAATATATCTGTGATCTTGATGGGAAAACAACAAAGATTTATCTTCTTTAAATTTGAAAGTATCTACCCACTTGTTTAAATATACACATCTGTCTTTTATTTGTAGTTTCTGAAATATCAAATATACAGTTAAATTCTCCTCCTAATATTAAGTTGCCTTTATAATTATTGGAAATGAAATCCAAATGTTTTTTTTTTTTAACAGTTCCTGTTCCAATGCCTGGGAACCAGCATAGATTGGCTAGGGTCCATATTCTGTTATTATATTTAATTATTACTAATGCCATAAGGCCTTCTTTACCTTCATACTTATAGATGATTTCTGGGTTAATCACATTTGTTTTCCTTAAAATCATTACCTTTTGTCTTTGTCTTATAACTGGATTGTGCCAATATCATATATTCTTTAGGATTACATTTGCAATTGTCATTTGCTTTGAAATTAGTTTTTTGAAGGAAGACAATTTATGCTTTGTTCAGTTTTAAACATTTCAGTAGATTTTATCTCTTGCTAGGATTGTTTAAGCATTGATATTTAAAGATAATAAAGTTAAATCCATCTTAGGTTATTTAGACTATGCATTTTTTGTTTTATTGTGACCATTAAACATTTTCCTCTGATAAGTATAAAGTATATGTTTGCATTTTTAAAGGAAATTATCAGTTTTATACTTTGAGTATTTACCAATAAAGTAATGTTTTGATCAGGCATACTAAAAATGCTTTTGTGAAATAACATATTTAAATTAATAAATGTTAAAAAACTAAGATTTGCGCTAGCCATGGAATGACAATCATTCCTAATCTGATGGATAAACCTAAGTCCATCAGAGTATCAGACAATCCAGAACATCTGAGCTCCTTAATTGAATTATCATATGTAGAATATTTGTAATAGGAATAAGCAATATTTATATTATTTTGAACAGATATAGTACTATTGTAGATTCAATAACATTTTAATACAATATAAATGTCTACTTACTGTATAAGCAAATATTTACATGAAAGATAGATGACAAGCAATTCAATCATAGTAAAGTAGGATGTATCATATATAAAACCTCAGTAAAAAATTATAGCATGCAGTTACTTAACATATTCATCATTTTTGATGAAGTCTTTCAACATGTATTACTTAATATAAATAGATAGTAACAATATTTATACCTAATGTTTATAATACAATTTTACTGGATATATCAGAAATTTTATTTCATTGTTTGCCAGCATTTAAGTAATCACTTTGTTGCTAACTAACTTAAAGCATCAAGTTTATTTTATGTGACCATTGATAAAAGTTAGTGCATCCCTCTTCCCTCAATTTCCTACACATAAGGATTTTCGTATCTGTCATTTCTTATTATAAAATGAGTGAAATTATAAGTTAAAAACAACAAATTCACTTATTGTGATTAATAATTACAGGTTCCCTTTCCATATTCATAAATTGCCATTTTATGGCATATACTGATAGTTTTAGATTTAAACGGCAACATTCTATTTTGTATAATCAGCAAAGGTTAAACTGAGTGATTATTGTCAATTTAATACTATTTGTTAAGAATGTGATTGTTACATTCTGTAACATTTCTATTTCAGGCTTCTATTGTTTACCTTGAACAATTTTTGCCAGTTTGATGTCATGTATAAAACATTAGTTACCTTGGTAACTGCTTAAGTATTATATATGGTCAAGATGGGTTACAGAAACTACAATTCAAGTTAAAGCAATTACATGACTTGTTATGAACAATTACATATATGAGAAAATCATCATGCTTCCTCTTGATGTTCAATATAGTATATGTCATTTATGACAAGTTAAAATAGTAGTGCTATTATACACACACCCATGTTATTAAATCCTGTCTTTAATATCTAAATTCAGCAGACTGCTTCATCTTATATGATGATTATATATTTTATGTCTAGATTTACTAAAATTATACATTACATCTAACTATTGTGTGTGTGTGTGTGTGTGTGTGTGTGTGTGTGTGTGTGTGTGTGTGTGTGTGTGTGTGTGTGTATGTGTGTTTTGGTTGTTGCTTAAGACCACAAGCTGTAATGCTTATTTTTATTATTAGCTCCTTCCAAGCATTACATACACACTTATCAGTACTTCAAGCATGGGCAACAATGCCCATCCAGTTTTGCCAGAATACCATTCACTAGTTCATGTGGTGTGTTTCCAGGCTGTTCTTAAAATATCCATACCAATATTTGTCCTGTTCCATTTTAACAACCTGTTCCATGCAGTGGCCACTCAGCCAGTGAACCAATCACACACCTTCCATTCCCACAGATATTTCCACGAAGGAAATCTGATGACTCTCTAGCACTTCCTGTCAATCCCAAGCATGCCTAGAATCAGCTATCTCTATACGCCCAACACATCTGAGCAAGCTCACTTCCCAGACCACTGCAAAGGGTACTGCACAAGACCAAGTGCTCTTAGGCTTTCACAATAACTCACACTTTTACTCTTATGTAAGTCCTTAATGAGTTTGGACCAAAATGCATTTTAAATATAAAACTGTGCTCTTTTTTTTTTCTTTTTTTTTTTAAATCAAGAATCAACTTAATGAGATAAATGAAGTATTGGGAGACCATCAATATGTGTACATGTGGTTTAAAACAGACCTTTTAGTATATATTTTTTTAAACCAAATACTTCATTGCCGAGAATCATCTCAGAGGCTCCTCAGCCATTAAGCATTATCGTCACTCTGTCTCATTTACCATAGCAACCTAAGAACATCTGTTTCTGTTAGTGTGACTGTGCAGTGCATACCTGAGGCCAATGATGCACCTGAAGCAAAGCTACACTTCACAACCTCAAGCCTAAATTCTTTCCCTTTCAGCAAGGCAGCAGACAGGAAAAGAACGGAGAGCAAAGAGATAGAAAAAAAAACTCCCAACAAGCCACCACAACAAGAGATAACACATTCTTCTAGCCTTTCCACCTCTCACTCAGCAGATGTATAAATAAACAATCCTCTGCCAAAATATCCCAACTCACAATTTTGTCTACCCCCTTCCCCTGGATCCAGGCCATAACACCAAACTTCTCTTTCTAATACACAAGCATCAGTAAACCTCGATCACAAGCTGCAACCCACAGCTTCCCAAAGATGAAAACGGCAGCATGCAACAGCTGCCAGACACAGCTGCATCCCCTCACACCATGTCAGGCTTAATCAAACAACACTTGAGGCTATGATACCAGCCATAATTGTTATTAGCTATGTTTAGAGAGAATAATAATGACATTTGTACTAGCTGCCAGACATGGCTGCATCCACGCACACCATATCAGGATTGATCAAACAGCATGCAAAGCTATGATACCTGCCATAATTGATATTAACTATATTTAGACAGAATAACAATGGCATTTGTACTAGCTGCCAAACACAGCTGCATCCACACATACCATATCAATATTGATCAAACAGCACTTCTAGCTGTGATACCTGCCATAATTCATATTAACTATATTTAGACAGAATAATGATAGCATTTGTACTAAGAGCTTGCTACTATTATTTGACCAGGATATACATCGCATTTCTAAATCATACTTTAACTGAAGAAGGCATTAATCTCCATGACAGCATTTTTTTTCAAAACACTCTACTGTTACTGCCATTAAAAATTATGTTAATTTGTTACATTTGAGTCTGAACTCTGATGAATGGTACCTTTTTGAATTAGTTAATTAATTACTTAAATTATTATAAGTAAACTTAATGAAAAATTAACAAGATAAGTATTCATTGAGTTCAAAGAGAGGAATAGAAACTTCTATGTTTGTATTATATGTTGCTTTGTTTGGCTTATATATAATGTAAATAGTAACCCATCTTGACCTACCTTTGTTTGTGAATAATTACTGGACTCTTTGAACACTCTGAATAAATCATTACTGCTTCTCAGTTGTTTAAGAAACCCTCATTTTTTAAATAAAAACAGATGACAAGTGATGTACCATATTGGTTGATACTTTGAGAGATGTAGTTGTAAGAGATATTTTTTGGGACAGCTATCTTGGAATCAGTTTTTTGTTTCTTCTTTCTAGCATCAGTCCAAAGATTTGCTTCTTTTATTCTTTTAAAAGTAGGGGTCATCCATTCCATTCCTTCTGGGATAGACACTATGTTGTTTTTGATGAATATAGTAGCTTCTTCTAAGTCATTAAAGGTTCTCATCTCATTGGCAAAAAGTATTTTTATCTTGGCTGGAAAGGCCAGCTGTGGTTTAATGTTGTTTTGTTTCAACAGTTTTATTATTGGCCAGACTTTTTCCCTTTGTTCTAGTATTCTGGAAGAATAATCATTGTCAAACCTTATCAGGCTTTGATTGTATTTTAAGGGTGATTTTCTCCAAGCAAATTTTAATATTAGTTCCTTGTCCAGAAATGAAAGAAATTTTATAACTATGGATCTAGGTGGAGTATTTGTTGAGTTAGAAGCAGGTTTCCTCAGTGCTCTATGCACCCATTCAATTCCAAATGAAAGTCCTTCTTTCAAGTCTAAAAATTCAGGAATCCAGGTTCTTAAGAATGAATTAATGTCTTCACCTTCAGTGTTTTCAGGCAGACCAAAGATCCTTTTGCTGTTTCTCCTTTCCCTGTTTTCTAAGTCATCTATTTTGTTAAGCAGCCATGTATTTCATTTAAGCAGAAATTCTTTTTACAATTCTTCCTATTTGACTTTCCTTTCAATGTCATTTAGAGAAGTCTCTATATTTGTTAGTTTTGTATGGTATTGCTGTAATAGTTTCTTAAGAGAATCAGTCTGTTTTTGAGAATTTAATTTGAGGTTTTCTAAGTAATTTTTAAAGCCATCCACCTTCAGAGATAGTTCCTGTAAGGTAGATGTCATCAATTAAAGTTATTTTTTCAAAGCAGCCTCTGGATGAGAATTCCTTGAGTTGTTCATATTCAGTGACTCAATATATCTCCAACTAACTTGACAGGAACATTTTGTATATCTCCACCAAAATTGATATTTATGTAGTTTAGTAGTTTATAGATTTCTGATGTTTTAAACTTGAAAATAATAACATTTTCCTATATTATTATACTAGTTTATGAAGCTCTCAAAATTCACTGCTCTCATTGGCCATCTAGGCTCTGCTCCCAACTGCTCTTTCTTAAAGTTAGATGACAAACCACACTGGTGGACTAAGTGAGAAATTAATTTGCTAAGAAAGTGAGCAAGCAATAAAGGATCAGCCATCTTATAGCTCATACAAGTTGGCAAAAAGGGCATTGCTGAGTTGACCAGAATTTAAATTATTATAAACAGTGCCAGTAAATGATCAGAATGAGCCACAATAAAAATCACTTTCCTAAAACCAGGATGGCAAGTAGGGAAACAACATATTGAGAAATTAAGTGTAACACTGTTGGTTACCTACTTATGAAAGTGTATTAAGACAGTCTGCATGTGAGATAGGCATGCAGACTAAATGAAAGATAGACAATGAGTATTTTGCAAGGGGCAAATAGGAAACCATTTTCTTAGGAGCATTCTGCCATAATTTGATGGTACTACCTTCTTTCTTAGCAATACAAGAACTAGAATCTGTGTCTAAAAAGAGAAATTCATACCAGTATTTTTTATCATTTGCTATCACTGCCTTACTCTTTGTTTCTTTTTCTTTGGTCTGTAGACCTAAAGCATAGTATCTATATTTAGATAACAAAAATATAATTAGGCTTCTTTTACATTTTTTCTCTGACTATATACTACCCTTTCTTTTTTCTTCTTTAGGTTGCTCTCACACTGTCTCAATAAGATTAAGCACCACCTTCTCACTTTCTTTTTCTTCTCTAGATATCTCTTTCTCTGTTTCAGAACTAAAATAATTTTCAGCTTTACTTTTTTTCTCCTTATTTACAGACTAACAAAATCAAAAAACTGCAATAAACTTCCAAAAATGAAAATAACGAAAACAAGCTGGAGCAGGAAAGTGATGAACAATTTAATGAGCGCTTTCGGAAAAAACAATGCTTCTCCTTCTTCAGATGAACAAGATATCAATTAAAGTGTGGTTTTATCACCATTCTCGTCATGATTAACTAATTAAACTGTCATGTGCTTCTAAAAATTCAATATATAATCAAATAACAAGATAATTAAATATAAAACCTAACAATCCCCGGGATTCATGAAGCTCGGCGCAAGGCCGGCGTAAGGTCTGCGCCGGCGGTGCAGTGACTAGCCGGCGCAGTAGCGCCATATGCATATTAATGAGAGTGCACCGCAACCACAGACACGTGCGTAGTGTACGTGAGCGAGCCCAGGTAGGATGCGTCTGGAGGCATGGCTAAGCCGGCATGCGGTGAGCAACCTAATGTGCTGACTGCCACGGTCCGCCCATAATAGTAATGGCAGCAGCCAGGGCCCGTGCAGAATGAAACGCACGTAGAGTATGCAACATAGTACCGTCCCAACTAAGCGGAGAAGCAAATACAAGCCACGAAGGCTTAAGTGTACCCGTCCAAGGAGCAAAGGATACATAAGACCGCATTTGTCACGCAATGCACCGTCAGTGGTTATACTCAGAGAAGGTGTACAGCAGCATGTCAGCGCGCCGCACCGACATAGGAGTAGCGACTAAGGTCACCACCTGTCCCACTTTGGGAGGGCCACTCCCTCTATGGGCAGGTGTGTCCCGAAAAAACATATTAAAATGGCAAATGTGCTAAGATTGTAGGACATAATGATATCCCGTATTTAATGTAATGGTAGCATGAATTGGTTATTTCTGTAACTGAAATACCTAAATGTCACAAGAAACAGAATAAGCAACCAAACTGCCACAACAATAAGCTTTTATTTAGGCAAACAAGTGAAGTTCTATGCTATATAGTGACCGTGTGTATGTGTCGGCCTGTAAAGTCACATGTGAGTCCCGGAAATATCCCACCTTGGCAACTGGAAAAGGTGGCAACCCCAGTAGCGACATGGGCATGGTCACCAGGGTCACCAGCTGTCCCAATGTGCCATGGACAGTCCCTGATTGGACAGGTGTGTCCCTGCAAAAATTGGAAAAATGGAAAAAGACGTGAGATCCCCTGGCAAAAATATTCCCACAATATACATGTAATAGTAGCATAAAACATATAATTTGTATATGAAACACATACATGGCATAAGAAACTGAATAAGGAACCCAAATGCTAACAGAATAAGCGTATAGTATGGCAAACAAGTGAAGTTCTGTCAACTGCACTTGCCGTGGGTATGTGTTGTCCTGCAAAATCCAAGTTTCCACAAAACATGTCCCACTATGGGCATTGGAAAAGGTGCCAACCATAATGGTCACAAGCAGTAGTGAGAGTACATAGCCGGGTAGCTGTGTTGACATAACAACAGGAAGGAATCAAGATACCTTAAACACAGGCAAACATGTGCATAGCAACATATCCCACACCCAGCAACATCTCTGTCGCATACACTGGATGGCGTATGTTGAAGTGTAATATCCAGAAGCAGAACCCATGCATTCAGATGTAATATACAATAGCCTCATTGTAGCATGTCAGTCCCACCCATGTACACCTGTGCACCCAAACCTGCTAGCATCCGTGTGCAGCTATACACCCACACACAATGTGCATACCTGAAATGTGGTAAGATGTTTGTGTTAGGCAATGCCACGTGGGCAAATACGTACCCCACATGTCACCAACCCACCTCAGGTACAGATATGGAAATGGCTGCATGTGAATGTGTCTGCAGAATGTGTACATCCCGCATGTGGTATGTACCCGTCGAAACCATATATGTTTGCATACGACACGGTGCACATAACTGTACACATGTGGACAAGTCGGGTTGTTGAACCACCGCATCGATGATTAGCTATGCAGAGAAGTCGATCACATATAGCGGAACACGTGCCTACCAAACAGGACGTCCTAACAGGGTGCTACAGGCAAAGAAGGGGAAGGTGGGACATCACATGTGGAGAGTAGTGTTGCCGGACGGCCAAATACACATGGTCAAGGTAAAGGACGGAACAACATGCATATGGCCGGATGGATGTTGTTCGAAAAATATATATAGAAACACATATGAAGTGCCAGTTTAGACTCGAAATACTATATAAAGCATTGAATTGTACCGTACAATATGGCAGTAGAACTGATCCTGCATGTAATTGGTGAAGCTAAGCTGTAGTGTGATGGAATCCTGGCCCTGGCAGTAACCACTACAGCAGGCTTATGTCTGTCAGCATTAATTATCTGCTGGGTTACAGAACAATAAATGTCTGTACATGCATAACATCACCCCTTCCCCTGAGGAGGATGGCCTTGTGAGCTCTATCGAAGATAAGAGTACAATTCCTTACCAGAGAGACAAAGCAAGGTATTAAGAAATTAACTGACTACTGTATCGGAACAGTCCAGGGTCCTTGAAACAGCTACAATCACAGAAGGACACTGTAATTGACAAGGTGCCTTGCAAGGCTGTGTTATTCTCATGGGAAAACATTTTAAAAGCACAACTCCAGCACCCACGTATGTATAGACTATTGCGGACCATAGTGATGGAAATGTCCTGTGACCGACCACGTCAGTAAGGTGGGCAAAAGCTGATTGTAAACACTATATAAAGAAATTGCTTACTGTATAGAGTCAGACAAAACTCTCATACTTGGACTGTATATTATTTAGCCTGCCTGTGTACACTACTAAAACGTTGTGAACCCGAGCCTCCTGTGTTATTGACTGTCACTTAGAAAAGCCTACTGATAACTACAGTCTGGCTTTGACAACTTATTTGACATTGTGATTCTTGTAATCCGGAATTCCCTTGGAAAGCTACAGGTCAGAGTGCATGGGTGGTTAGACATCTACGCAGGAGAATTTGCCTAAATGGTTCTTCTTGAATGAAAAGACCTCCGACTGAATTGTTGTGTGTAAAGAGGCTGTCTACTGTCTGATCTGTGGCTGAAAAGCGGAAAACTGGATCCCAAGAAGAAACCGTGCAGCCTTAAACAGGAGGCTCAGGTAAGGAGTGTTTGCCTCTTTGTCTCTATTGTAGATCAGGGACCAGACTACATTGTGTTTCTGTTAACAGTTGTGATAGCAGGTCGAAGACCAATCCAAATAGTGTTAAATCTGAACATAGGTCAGGGGAACACACAGCAGAGTAAATAGTCATTGTAGACACTACAGTGGATACAGGGAAGGAGATACCACGTGTACGAGAGAAGTGCAGTAGCAGTCGTGTAGAGGATATGGGAGATTAGTGAACAAACAGATCATGTGATCCACGTTTGACGGGTGACGTGAACTATATGCAATCGCAGAGAGCACATAATGTGAGATATCCAGCAAAATGGGGTAATAAATATGACATTGATGGTATATTAGACACAATATCGTTACTGAAAATGTAATCCCTGAAAATGTGATGCACATGTTCTAGGGTAAACACCTGTCCCACCCTGTGAGGACAGTCCCTCTTTGGCCAGTTGTGTCCTGCAAACAAACCGAACAAATGGCAAATGTCCTGATATCTCAGGACAAACATTTCCCAGATATCTTTTCAAATGGTAGCATAAAACAGTAATTTTGTATCTGGAACAACAAAATATCATAATAAACAGAATAAGCAACTGAAATGCTACAACAATTGGTAGCTCTCCTGGCAAAATGTGAAATCCTGTCCTATGTACTGGCCGTGGGTATGCTTTTTCTGGCAAATTACACGTTATTTAACACTAATGTCCCACATTGTGCATATGAAAAGGTGGCAGCCCTAAGATGTGCAGGCGACAAAACAGCGACAATTGGGTATCCGTCATGCACATAGGTGGATTGAGGTAGTGAACCGAAGGGAACACAACACTACAAATGCGAAAGCATCATACGTACACAGAGAAGATCATAATACAGTAGTAGCGACAGCCCCCCCACCCCCTACCACCTCCGATACCACATCCAGGATATGAAGCGGGAGGGCAGGCTAGTCCCCACACGTTATCCTGTGGCAACAGAGGTATCACAACGACCAAATGTAACAGAAGCTATTGAAACCACATCCCGAACTCGTAACATACCTAGGGACACTCCAGTAAGAAGACAGTCACTAGAACAGAGTGAGGATATCTGTCAATTAATTGAAGTACCGAACCCTCATGCAGGACAGGAAGGCCAGGACCCAACACCCGTAGTGTATAGACCGTGGACACCAGAAGATATCTGTAAAGTCACAGAGGGAATTCCCCATCTACAAAGTAATCGCTATTCACCATGCAATACCCCTGTATCTTCTGATTGGAAAACAAAGGGGGAATGGCGGATGGTACAGGATTTACAAGCTGTAAATCATGTAATAATAGCTAGGGTACCGATGGTGCCAGACCCACACACAATATTGAATGCTATGAGCACGCCACAGAAGTATCTTACCGTGGTACATATAAGCTATGCTTCCTTTGCAATATCTATACATCCAGATAGTCCGTATTGCTTTGCATTTACATTCAGGGTAACAGATACAGCCATACCCGGCTATCGCAGGGATACTGTGAAAGTACAACGATATTCCCACAGGAGATGGCTAGCTACATTCAGGTGTTTACTCCACCCGGGGCCAGTCAAGTTCTAATTTATGTGGATGATATTCTGCTTGCGGCCCCTACCCAGCAGCAATGTATGGGAGATACAATAGCATTATTGAGATATTCAGCAGAACAGGGACATAAAGTAAGCAAGCATAAATTACAACTACAGAGAATACAGGTCAAGTACCAGGGATATGTGGTATCCAAGTAGGGTAGAACATTACATGACGATAGGAAGGTAGCAATTTCACAAGCACCCAAGCCAACTAACAAGAAGGGAATGAAGTCCTTTCTGGGCCGACTAACATTTGTCAAAGCTGGTTACCAAACAATGCTTTGGGATCCGCTGTATTGTCTGCCTTAATCTTTAATACACCTATGTCAGCACAACACATACTACACTGGATTACAGTAGCAGAAACAGCTTTCTGCAGACTAGAATGATTGATAGCTTCAACATCTGTATTAGGTCTCCCGAATAATCATAACACATGTTGTCAGACTGTAGATTGTAAGCGGAGATATATGACGTCAGTCTTGATGCAACAGCTTGGAAGTAAGCAACGCTACATAGCTTACTACTCATTGCAGTTGGACACTGTGGCATGGTCAGTGCCACATTGTGTACAGGCAGTTGTTGTAGCACCCATGGCAGGACAGGCCCCGGTCTTAATGTCATTATACCACCCTCTCACTGTGAGAATGTCTCATGTAGTTGCGATCATTCTGCTGCAAGAGAAGATAGCATTACTGACCCATGCTAGACATTTGTCCTGTTTGACCATACCACTGAGTCAACCTCAGATGGTGATTGAACGTTGTACAACATTAAACCTATCAACGTCACGTCCGACACCTGTGTATGGCACACCACACAGATGCCTATACGAAATGGATGAAATAACTACACACAGACATGATATCACTGATATACCCTTAGATGATGCAGAGGTGACAGTTAATGTGTACGGATCATGTAGACAGAGTCCTACAGGAACGAATCAAGTAGGTTATGCAGTAGTTATTGATAATGAGATTGTAGACGCCCAAACCCTGCAGCATAACGTGTCTGCTCAAGCAGCAGAATAGATAGCTTTAACACGTGCTTGTACTGTAGCGAAAAACCGATGTGTGGACATATGTCCCGATAGTTAGTATGTCGTCTGTACAGTGCATGTTTATGAGCAGCAGTGGCAGAATAGGGGAATGATAACATCCACCGGTAAACCGAATAATCATGCGCAATTGATCTTGAATGCATTAGATTCCATTCAATTACCCACTAAAGTATGTAATTGTAAATGTGCAGGTCATACAAAGCAATAGGATAACAGTAGGAAAGGTAAGGCATGAGCTCATGCAGCTGCAAAACAAGCAGCCTCACAGTTGGAAAGTGTTTGTTTGAATGAGGAATGACAATCCTCAGACATTCTAGATGTAGAAATGTTACAAACAATGCAAACATCAACTACGAAAGCAGAAAAGCCGACGTGGGTATGACGAGGAGCAATCCTTGAAGACGGACTGCACATATCCACAGTGAGAAAGCCAATATTGACGTCTAATGTAGTCAGATATGCGGCTTTGTGGAGCCATGGGTACAGCCATGTCTCAACAGGGGGGATGGTACATTTGGTTAACAGAATACCCTAACATCACGGAATTAGGAACCACATACAAACATCATGAGCAGCGTGTCACATTTGCAGTAGATATCATGCACAGGGAGCATTTAAACCGAAGGGAGTGAGATTACCTACACCACCATAACCGTTCCGTACTATTTGTATGGAGTTCCTACATCTGAATAAATGTGAAGGAAGAAATACTGTTTAGTGATTACACATATATATAATCAAAATGGGTAGAAGCATTCCCAACCATGAATCGGATGCAGCAGCAGTGGCAAAGGTGCCAGTAAAATAAAGTATCCGAGATCTGGCATACTGTAAATAAGCTACAGTGACAATAGAACACATTTAGTGAACCAGACAATCCGCAACCTGGGTATAATGTTGTATTTCCATGAATGTAAATTGCATGTACAACCCACAGTCAGCATGACTGCTGCATGGCCCGGTACAATGGGATCCTGAGAAATAAGTAGAGGAGGTTGGTGGGTGACACCCAGACGAGTTACAATTGCTGTCTACCTCTAGCATTGCTGAGCATGACAACAGTTCCAAATGTAAAGTGTTGCACCCACTTCGAAGTAGTATGTGGAATGGCATATCATGTGCCAGAGTGGAAAGCTGTCATGCCTGCAGAGCTGGAGGTCGATGGCTCATTAGCAGGTGACATGAGAGGATTGTTAACCAATAACACTGTTTTGCAGTTAAAGTCTTTTACAGATAAAGAGCAAGTGAAGCGGACGCATAGCTGACACCAGTATCCTGTGTGTATGTCACTGTTATCAAACAAGATAATTGGCAAGTGGAAAGTGTGAATGTCTGTACCAGGTACTGTTGGCAGCCTACTGCAGTAAAGTATGCTGAGAGGTTGTCCTGGGTTCACTTCACAGTTTTCAAACCGGTAAAGGATATCAAGTCTGATCAACATCTTGTAGCTGATATACCATAGAGCCTGAATCACCCGGGCCAGACTGTATAACAATACAAAGCAGCCCCAAAGACATTTGGTTTACTGTCATAATGATTATACACCTATTAACCATGTTTGTGTTTACTTAACATTTGCTGGGACCTTACCTGCATATAACTACACGGATACAAATAGTGATACGTGATGAACTGGCCACAGGGTGTCTTCCACACTTCAACAAATACCTAAGCATGACGCATGTGCATGTACACACTATGAACATTTTAAATTGCTGTGTTTGTACTGCCATACCTACATCATATGGAGGACTTCCGATGTATGGTGTCCCCTTGGGGATAGATTGAGACTTGTAAATATTCACACTTTGATACAGGTTCTGTGAGATCACAGGACAAAGTGGCAATGTACTTACCTGTTACACAAAAAGTAATTGTATGTTGTTATAAACATGATACAGTTCAAGTTGGTGGGAGTATATGTAACATAACTGTGTCTTACAAATGTCATATAACAGCCAAAGATCACAGTACTACTTGTAGCACCATTCATTATCTGTATTGAAGTTTCATGAGAACAACGTGGAAGGATGTGCAGAAACATCCTGAATTGTATAAACAGTCCTTTGTTATAGACAGGAAGATGTTACATGCAGAGTTAACCCGCATCAGTAGTAAAGTAGAATATTATGTTGTTTGTGGGAAAAAAGCATATCAATGGTTACCTGGAATTGGTCCGGCAGTTGTTATTTGGGTTATCTGGCTCCAGTCACATGACATACTGCACAATTGCCTCTGGGTACAAACGAACTATAACACACATAGCTCGAAGAACTGGGAACACAGTCGAGAAACCTACTAATCCAGTGGGTGGAATGGAAGCTGTTCTGACATTCCAGTTTTCTGCAAGAGATAAAGGAATATCGATACATATGGACTTGAGTGACAGCGTCATAACCTGGGCTGGAACACTCCCAGCTTGTGGAGTACTGAAATCAATCAGGGAACAGAGGAAGTTGTCAAAACCTGTCGGAGGAATGATGAATGTGACTTTCCGCTCTTGAACTTGTGACTGATGAACTGGATGCAATGAGAACTGTTGTGTCACAAAATGTAATAGCGCACGACTGCACCCTGCCGGCGAGAATTGGTCTTGCGCTCATTAAAGAAGATCGCTGTGTCCAAGTACCACATAAAAAGACCAGAATCAATGCCCACCTAGAGGTAATACAGCAGGTGTCATCCATGGCGGAACCAGGCCCAAACCCACTGATGAACCATTTCCACAAACCATTTGGTGGATGGGGTTCAGTCATACTGAATATCATGATTGCCATTTGTGTTGTTCTGCTCATATTGGGAGCATGTGACTAACGGGATACTTTGCATGTAAGTATTAGTCAGGGACTCTGTCGACGTATCTGTACCCGACTATGTATCAAGACCTGTAGTGGTATTTGTCAATCAAAATGCAATCCTTCTTGAAATGTACAACAAATTACTTGCCTAGTTAAGCGTTCCAGAGAGGAAGAGGCTAGGGAATGAAATAATGTGGTATATGTTTCTGGATAGAATAGAAGCAATCAAAGGAGGGAGAATGTTAGCAAAATACATATTTAAACATATATATGACGTGCTACTTTAGAAGCAATAAGTGTATAATGCATATTATTCTATCTTACAATATGGCAGTAGAGCTTATCATGCATGTAATTGCCTGTAGTGTAGCTGCAGTGTGATTGAACCCTGACCCTGGCAGTAACCAGTGCAGCAGGTGTATGTCATTCAGCATTAGTCATCTGCTCGGTTACAGAATAATAAATGTATGTACAGGTATATCTGTTATCCTTCCACTTAGGAGGATAGGCTTGTGAGCTCTATGTAACACAGACTACAGCTGCTCACCACACAGACAAAGGAACCTAGTAGGAAATGGAGTGACGACCGGATCTGAACAGTGTTGGAACCGTGACAGAGCAGAATTTACTGAAGTACATTCTAATTGACTATGTGGCTCGCAAGGTTTTGCTATCCTCATGGGAAAACATTTAATAAGCATTACCTTAGCACTGTTGTAGGAATACAACATTGTGGACTATAGTGAATTAAATGCCCTGTGACTGACCACATCATTAATGTGTGCAAAAGATGATAGTATACACAATGCTCATATAGCTGTAACATGTATAGAGCAAAACAAATGTCTAAACTTGTACTGCATATTTCTTTGCCTCCTGCTGCACAGTAGTAAAACGTTATTAATCTCAGCTTCCTGTGTTATTGACTGTCATTTTGAAAAGACGAATGAGTGTTACAGTTTGATTTAAACAACGTAATTGACAGATGTGTATGTTCTAGCATGGGAATAGGTCAAGCCAACCATCACAATGTCCATGTGTACCACTTACAAACAGCCAGTAACACGCAGTAGTACTGCATGAAGGCATACACAACTGTGGGAATAGTACAGTACATATGGCACATGCCAAGTGCAGATGCATGACACAAACCCCAGGATGGGTGTCCTGCAAAGAGGAACATGTACCAACCACACCTCCCACAGATGTACCGGCAATAAAACACATAGCAAACACACAGAAACACTGCTGTCCTACACCTGACTGCAGAGCCTGGTCAGACACCAACATGAAGCATGCACAAAAAGATCATCTCTACTTGACTCCAAGTAGACTTTTTTCTATCTGTTAAACGTAGCACTTGCTCCTACAGTACTTATTACCTTGATACGGCACTGTTATAGATAGCACCCCAAAAAGGCAACCCCCCATTTCTCGGTAACCCACGTTCCCCGGAATCTCTTTTAAAGTTTTTTTGTCTAGTCCTTCTAGCATGTTGAGGGATCAGTTGCTAGTGTCCTCTCCTGCTCAGCTGGTGAACCTGGGAATATTGAGGCAATGTTACAATTGCCTCATGTACCTGAACAACCCTCTCCTCCTCCCACAAAACACAAATACATGTGAGAGATGCAACTATACGGCCAAACTGGAGGCTGAGCTCTCTCAACATAGGACTGGCAAGACCAGTCAGGAGGAGAAGGTTACCACACACACTATAGACCCAGACTCACATAGTACCATCACAACCTCAAATCATACACATAAACACACAAAGACATACTCGGCGGCTCTGATCAAATATCTACCAAAGCAGCAGAGGCCACCAAAGCAGACACCCAAACAACCACCACCTCAGAACACAACACCTGCAACACATAGACCTCACAGTCAGAGTGTCAAACAGTCACAGGCCTTAAGGCCAAACACAATGCCAGACACAGTAGTCATTGGTGACTCCATAGTCAGACACACTGACGTCCCGCTCACCAGACTGAGTAAGGAGAAGGTCACAGTAAGCTGCCTGTCGGGTGCTAGAATCCGCCACATAACGCAAGCACTCAGGTCTCTCAACAGCAGGTACAAATACGACTCAGTCATTGTCCACGCTGGTGTAAATGACCTGAGACGTACTCCTTGGACTACATGAAAACAGACATTGAGGAGCTCTCTGATTATAGCCCAGGCAGGTATGACCCTGACCCTGACCAGTATCCTACCTTCACCAAGAATGTTGCCACAATACAGAGATAAGATGATCAGCTTTAACAATTGGCTTAAACTCTGGTGTCATTCAAGGGATCAATGTCTGTCTGCCTGGGATGACATGCTGTACAAGCCACGCTGCGCAAGGCGGCTTGCACCTGTCACCCTGGGATTCTGGATATTGGCAAAGGCTCTGCCACCCCATAGTGCCTTTTTAGGCAAGGCTCAAATTCTAAACCTACCACCTAGAACACAAAAAGGAAAAAAATAAGGGTAATGCTGCTCAATGCCAGAGTCTAAATCTCAAAATGCACTCACTGAGGCCCTTCTCAGTATGGAGAACATCGATGTCTGTGCAGTGACAGAAACCTGGTTCAAGGCTCCTGAGGCACCCCAGCACTATCAGGTTTTACCTCTTATCATGCGTTCTGGCCCCAAAATCCAGACAATACCAAGAAAGGAGGGGGGGTATCCACATTCATCAAGGACACCCACACCTCAAGACTGGTGGCAATGCACGATGCATCGGAGACCATCCAGGTGCAATTAAACATAGGCAAGACTGCTCTGCAAATTGTAGCATGTTACAGGCCACCCTCACAAACTCAGGAACCTCACATGGCCTTCCTGAAAACAGTAGAGGGGATAAATGTATCACCAAACACCATCATACTAGGTGACTTCAATTACCCTAATATAGACTGGGAACACTACTCAAGCCCAAACACCCTAGGCCAAAAGTTCCTGGAACTCATAAACTCAAATGCCATGGAACAACTAGTCACCATCCCCACAAGAGGAGAAAACATACTTGATCTCATCATCACGAACATGGGAGCACAATGTTCAACACCGGAAGTATACCCCTCACTGGTGAGATCAGATCACAAACTAATCTCACTGGAGGTCCTCATCCCACCACCACCTGAAATAAAAAAGACCACAGTAAAGAATTGCTCGAAAGCCGACTTCACACTTCTAAAGACTAGTGTGGTCTCCTTTAAGGCCCCGAGCAGTGAGGAAAACAGCACTCAAGCCGCTGAATCACTTACAAATGCCTTCTACCAGCACCTGCAGGACTGCATGGGTACGGCAATCCCAAGCAAAACAAAGACTCTTTGTACCAAAGGCAAGCGTCCAGTCTGGTGGACCCCAGCCATAAACAAACTCTACAACAAAGGAGGAAGCTACTACAAGATGAGCAAAATCCTGAAAAGGTAAGACACCCTTGATCACTATAAGTAAAAAACTAAGAGCTCTCATAAAATCATCCAAAGCATATTTTGAGAGAAAAATAGCTAAAGACTCAAAAGACAATCATAAGGCCTTCTTTAGCTATGTTTAGAAACCTGGGAGAAACACCAGATATGCTCAGAACTAGTTCAAAATGATGTGAAGATTACTGATCCTACAGACATTGCCAACATACTGGCTGACAGGTTCAGTGCAAACTTCTCCCCAAAAGGAGAGATATCTATACCAAGTGATTGCAGCCCCCAAACATCTCCAACGCCCAAGTGAGAACTGCTCTCTCCAAAGCAAAAACACAGCATCCATGGGACCTGATGGTGTCCCTGGCTGTGTGCTCCACTTAACTCAACGAGGAATTAAACCCACAGCTAGGACAGCTGTTTAATCATAGTCTTACCTCTGGGTACGTACCCAGGGGGTGGTGGACTGGAACTGTGGTACCACTGCACAAAGGCGGTGCCGGCACCGACCCTGGAAATTACCAGGCTCATTAGCTTATGAAGCCTTATCTGCAAAGCTATGGAGAGGATCATAATGGACCTCATAAATAAAGACATAGGGAATTTGCAGACTTTGGATCCATCCCAGTTTGGCTTTGTCAAAGGCAGATCATGCCTTCTAAACTTGGTTGACTTTTTGAAACAGTCACCAAAGCCATTGATGAGGGAAAGGCAGTCCATACAGCCTACCTCGATCTGGCCGAAGGCCTTGATACAATACCTCACTCGGGTATCATTGAAAAACTCATCAGCTGAAATGTTAACCCATACATCACAAGATGGGTTGCAAACTGGCTGAGTGACAGAACCCACAGGGTCACAGTTGCTGGCGCCATGTCAGACTCAAAGCCTGTCACAAGTGGTGTACCACAGGGCTCAGTCCTGGGCCCACTCTTGTTTGGCATCTACTTTTCTGAAGTACAAGCAAACACAGGAGGGTTATGGCTGACAAAGTTTGTAGATGACTGCAAACTGGGCGCCATAGTAGAAAACACATCTGACACAGATATACTTCAGGAGGGTCTCACAGAAACGGATAACTGCTGCCAGAGCCATGGCCTAAAGTTAAATGCCAAAAAATGCATAGTCATACCCTTCGGAAAAAACAAGGTTACCCCTACCTACCATATAGGTGGCAATCCACTGAGCACAGAAGAAGTTATCAGGGACCTGGGGACCCAGGTTGATAGTAGTCTGTCATTCGACACCCATGTAGCTAAAGTAGTTAGGAAGACCTTCTACATTGCCCACCTTATCATGAAGGGATTCTCATCTAGATCAAGGGAGGTCATAGTCTCCCTATAGTCATCACTCATCAGACTAATGATTGAGTACAATGCCCCATTCGGAATGTATCTGACCCGACACTTGCAGCAGCTGGAGAGGCCACAAAAGTTCCTCACCAAAAGGATAAAAGGGTCTCAAACATCTGTCCTATGCTGCCCGACTGAAAGAACTCCAGCTCTATTCAGTCGCTTACACTGCTCAGAGGTGACCTTTGCCTAACATACAAGGCCATGTCAAACCCAGATTTGATGAATATGCTTCACCTCAAAAAATCTAGATCTGTCAGAGCCACAAGGGCAGGAGACTTAAACCTCGACACGGCTATTAATAGGACATGCTGGAGGGATAGAGTCATCACCCAAAGACTCCCTATGCTGTGGAATACAATCCCGGTATATGTGAGGCAGAGCACCTCGCTGGCCTTGTTCAAGAGAAATCTGGACCAATGGATGGGAGATCGCAGATATACCCCAGGGATTACCTCAGTGTCACTGCTTGACAGAGGCACAGCAAAATAATGGGTATAGTTCCCCATACTAAAGGGGTGGCGTAAGCCACAAAACTATGGGCTAGGCTTGTAAATGGCCTCGGGCAGATAGCCTAGTATGAACCTATGAACCTATGAACCTATGAACATACAGGGACTTGTGTAATGTTTGTCTTAACACCCCCCCATAGGCCAAAGAAGAATAGATTGGACATATGCATGTAATGTTGTGAAGGATGTGTGGTAGTCCTCAGTATCACAGTGTTAGGGACACAGATACACTGTCATCAACTGTGACGTATGTGCACTGTACACAGCATACCTGCATGTAATACAGAGGACAATCATGTGCCACAGACATATACATTGGAGAAAGAGTATAGGGGATAGACAAGTGTAAATGTGACAAACTATGAATATAGGGTCATATGTCCATAGGTACAGGGTAGGCCATCGTCCCAGGTTCAGCCATAACACTACACCATAGTTAGGATGACTTTTACCAACCTTCTGTGCTTCAGATAAAATAGATAATTAC
>NC_056737.1:587987180-588022088 GCF_019279795.1 Protopterus annectens | reverse complement strand
TTTTTTTTTTTCCTGAAGGGTATGACTATGCATTTTTTGGCATTTAACTTTAGGCCATGGCTCTGGCAGCAGTTATCCGTTTCTGTGAGACCCTCCTGAAGGATATATGTGTCAGATGTGTTTACTATGGCAGTTTGCAGTCATCTGCAAACTTTGTCAGCCATAACCCTCCTGTGTTTGCTTGTACTTCGGAAAAGTAGATGCCAAACAAGAGTGGGCCCAGGACTGAGCCTTGTGGTACACCACTTGTGACAGGCTTTGAGTCTGACATGGCGCCAGCAACTGTGACCCTGTGGGTTCTGTCACTCAGCCAGTTTGCAACCCATCTTGTGATGTATGGGTTAACATTTCAGCTGATGAGTTTTTCAATGATACCCGAGTGGGGTATTGTATCGAAGGCCTTCGCCAGATTGAGGTAGGCTGTATGGACTGCCTTTCCCTCATCAATGGCTTTGGTGACTGTTTCGAAAAAGTCAACCAAGTTTAGAAGGCATGATCTGCCTTTGACAAAGCCAAACTGGGATGGATCCAAAGTCTGCAAATTCCCTATGTCTTTATTTATGAGGTCCATTATGATCCTCTCCATAGCTTTGCAGATAAGGCTTGTCAAGCTAATGAGCCGGTAATTTCCAGGGTCGGTGGAGGCACCGCCTTTGTGAAGTGGGACCACAGTTGCAGTGCACCACTCCCTGGGTACGTATCCAGAGGTAAGACTATGATTAAACAGCTGTCCTAGCTGTGGGTTTAATTCCTCATTGAGTTCGTGGAGCACACAGCCAGGGACATCATCAGGTCCCATGGATGCTGTGTTTTTTGCTTTGGAGAGAGCAGTTCTCACTTGGGCGTTGGAGATGTTTGGGGGGCTGCAATCAATTGGTATAGATATCTCTCCTTTTGGGGGGGTGGAGAAGTTTGCACTGAACCTGTCAGCCAGTATGTTGGCAATGTCTGTAGGATCAGTAATCTTCACATCATTTTGAACTAGTTCTGAGCATATCTGGGTGTTTCCTCCCAGGTTTCTAACATAGCTAAAGAAGGCCTAATGATTGTCTTTTGAGTCTTTAGATATTTTTCTCTCAAAATTTGGTTTGGATGATTTTATGAGAGCTCTTAGTTTTTTACTTATAGTGATCAAGGGTGTCTTACCTTTTCAGGATTTTGCTCTATCTTGTAGTAGCTTCCTCCTTTGTTGTAGAGTTTGTTTATGGCTGGGGTCCACCAGACTGGACGCTTGCCTTTGGTACAAAGAGTCTTTGTTTTGCTTGGGATTGCCGTATCCATGCAGTCCTGCAGGTGCTGGTAGAAGGCATTTGTAAGTGATTCAGCGGCTTGAGTACTGTTTTCCGCCGGCTCGGGGGCCTTAAAGGAGACCACACTAGTCTTTAGAAGTGTGAAGTCGGCTTTCGAGCAATTCTTTACTGTGGTCTTTTTTATTTCAGGTGGTGGTGGGATGAGGACCTCCAGCGAGATTAGTTTGTGATCTGATCTCACCAGTGAAGGTATACTTCCGGTGTTGAACATTGTGCTCCCATGTTCGTGATGATGAGATCAAGTATGTTTTCTCCTCTTGTGGGGATGGTGACTAGTTGTTCCATGGCATTTGAGTTTATGAGTTCCAGGAACTTTTGGCCTAGGGTGTTTGGGCTTGAGTAGTGTTCCCAGTCTATATTAGGGTAATTGAAGTCACCTAGTATGATGGTGTTTGGTGATACATTTATCCCCTCTACTGTTTTCAGGAAGGCCATGTGAGGTTCCTGAGTTTGTGAGGGTGGCCTGTAACATGCTACAATTTGCAGAGCAGTCTTGCCTATGTTTAATTGCACCTGGATGGTCTCCGATGCATTGTGCATTGCCACCAGTCTTGAGGTGTGGGTGTCCTTGATGAATATGGATACCCCCCCTCCTTTCTTGGTATTGTCCGGATTTTGGGGCCAGAACGCATGATAAGAGGTAAAACCTGATAGTGCTGGGGTGCTCTCAGGAGCCTTGAACCAGGCTTCTGTCACTGCACAGACATCGATGTTCTCCATACTGAGAAGGGCCTCGAGTGTGTGCATTTTGAGATTTAGACTTCTGGCATTGAGCAGCATTACCCTTATTTTTTTTCCTTTTTTGTGTTCTAGGGTGGTAGGTTTAGAATTTGAGCCTTGCCTAAAAAAGGCACTATGGGGGTGGCAAGAGCCTTTGCCAATATCCGGAATCCCAGGGGTGACAGGTGCAAGCCGTCCCTTGCAAAGCAGCGTGGCTTGTACAGCATGTCATCCCAGGCAGACAGACATTGGATCCCCTTTGAATGACACCAGAGTTTAAGCCAATTGTTAAAGCTGATCATCTTATCTCTGTATTGTGGCATCATTCTTGGTGAAGGTAGGATACTGGTCAGGGTCAGGGTCATACCTGCCTGGGCTACATAATCAGAGAGCTCCTCAATGTCTGTTTTCATGTAGTCCAAGGAGGTACATCTCAGGTCATTTACACCAGCGTGGACAATGACTGAGTCGTATTTGTACCTGCTGTTGAGAGACCTGAGTGCTTATGCTATGTGGCGGATTCTAGCACCCGACAGGCAGCTTACTGTGACCTTCTCCTTACTCAGTCTGGTGAGCGGGACGTCAGTGTGTCTGACTATGGAGTCACCAATGACTAGTGTGTCTGGCATTGTGTTTGGCCTTAAGGCCTGTGACTGTTTGACACTCTGACTGTGAGGTCTATGTGTTGCAGGTGTTGTGTTCTGAGGTGGTGGTTGTTTGGGTGTCTGCTTTGGTGGCCTCTGCTGTTTTGGTAGATATTTGATCAGAGCCGCCGAGTATGTCTTTGTGTGTTTATGTGTATGATTTGAGGTTGTGATGGTACTATGTGAGTCTGGGTCTATAGTGTGTGTGGTAACCTTCTCCTCCTGACTGGTCTTGCCAGTCCTATGTTGAGAGAGCTCAGCCTCCAGTTTGGCCGTATAGTTGCATCTCTCACATGTATTTGTGTTTTGTGGGAGGAGGAGAGGGTTGTCTGTGTACATGAGGCAATTGTAACATTGCCTCAATATTCCCAGGTTCACCAGCTGAGCAGGAGAGGACACTAGCAACTGATCCCTCGACATGCTAGAAGGACTAGACAAAAAAACATTAAAAGAGATTCCGGGGAACGTGGGTTACCGAGAAATGGGGGTTTGCCTTTTTGGGGTGCTATCTATAAGAGTGCCGTATCAAGGTAATAAGTACTGTAGGAGCAAGTGCTACGTTTAACAGATAGAGAAAAGTCTACTTGGAGTCAAGTAGAGATGATCTTTTTGTGCATGCTTCATGTTGGTGTCTGACCAGGCTCCGTTGCAGTCGTGTGTTGGACGGTAGTGTTTCTGTGTGTTTGCCATGTGTTTTTATTGCCGGTACATCTGTGGGAGGTGTGGTTGGCACATGTTCCTCTTTGCAGGGACACCCATCCTGGGGTATGTGTCATGCATCTGCACTTGGCATGTGCCATATGTCCTGTACTATTCCCACAGTCATGTATGCCTTCATGCAGTACTACTGCGTGTTACTGGCTGTTTGTATGTGGTACACATGGACATTGTGATGGTTGGCTTGACCTATTCCCATGCTAGAACATACACATCTGTCAATTACGTTGTTTAAATCAAACTGTAACACTCATTCGTCTTTTCAAAATGACAGTCAATAACACAGAAAGCTGAGATTAATAACGTTTTACTACTGTGCAGCAGGAGGCAAAGAAATATGCAGTACAAGTTTAGACATTTGTTTTACTCTATACATGTTACAGCTGTATGAGCATAATGTATACTATCATCTTTTGCACACATTAATGATGTGGTCAGTCACAGGGCATTTATTTCACTATAGTCCACAATGTTGCATTCCTACAACAGTGCTAAGGTAATGCTTATTAAATGTTTTCCCATGAGGATAGCAAAACCTTGCGAGCCACATAGTCAATTAGAATGTACTTCGGTAAATTCTGCTCTGTCATGGTTCCAACACTGTTCAGATCCGGTCGTCACTCCATTTCCTACTAGGTTCCTTTGTCTGTGTGGTGAGCAGCTGTACTCTGTGTTACATAGAGCTCACAAGCCTATCCTCCTCAGTGGAAGGATAACAGATATACCTGTACATACATTTATTATTCTCTAACCGAGCAGATGACTAATGCTGAATGACATACACCTGCTGCACTGGTTACTGCCAGGGTCAGGGTTCAATCACACTGCAGCTACACTACAGGCAATTACATGCATGATAAGCTCTACTGCCATATTGTAAGATAGAATAATATGCATTATACACTTATTGCTTCTAAAGTAGCACGTCATATATATGTTTAAATATGTATTTTGCTAACATTCTCCCTCCTTTGATTGCTTCTATTCTATCCAGAAACATATACCACATTATTTCATTCCCTAGCCTCTTCCTCTCTGGAACGTTTAACTAGGCAAGTAATTTGTTGTACATTTCAAGAAGGATTGCATTTTGGATTGACAAATACCAATACAGGTCTTGATACATAGTCTCGGGTACAGATATCGCCGACAGAGTCCCTGACTAATACTTACATGCAAAGTATCCCGCAATAGACACATGCTCCCAATATGAGCAGAACAACACAAATGGCAATCATGATATTCAGTATGACTGAACCCCATCCACCAAATGGTTTGTGGAAATGGTTCGTCAGTGGGTTTGGGCCTGGTTCCGCCATGGATGACACCTGCTGTATTACCTCTAGGTGGGCGTTGATTCTGGTCTTTTTATGTGGTACTTGGACACAGCGATCTTCTTTAATGAGCGCCAAGACCAATTCTCGCCGGCAGGGTGCAGTCGTGCGCTATTACATTTTGTGACACAACAGTTCTCATTGCATCCAGTTCATCAGTCACAAGTTCAAGAGCGGAAAGTCACATTCATCATTCCTCTGACAGGTCTTGACAACTTCCTCTGTTCCCTGATTGATTTCAGTACTCCACAAGCTGGGAGTGTTCCAGCCCAGGTTATGATGCTGTCACTCAAGTCCATATGTATCGATATTCCTTTATCTCTTGCAGAAAACTGGAATGTCAGAACAGCTTCCATTCCACCCACTGGATTAGTAGGTTTCTCGACTGTGTTCCCAGTTCTTCGAGCTATGTGTGTTATAGTTCGTTTGTACCCAGAGGCAATTGTGCAGTATGTCATGTGACTGGAGCCAGATAACCCAAATAACAACTGCCGGACCAATTCCAGGTAACCATTGATATGCTTTTTTCCCACAAACAACATAACAATATTCTACTTTACTACTGATGCGGGTTACCTCTGCATGTAACATCTTCCTGTCTATAACAGAGGACTGTTTATACAATTCAGGATGTTTCTGCACATCCTTCCACGTTGTTCTCATGAAGCTTCAGTACAGATAATGAATGGTGCTACAAGTAGTACTGTGATCTTTGGCTGTTATATGACATTTGTAAGACACAGTTATGTTACATATACTCCCACCAACTTGAACTGTATCATGTTTATAACAACATACAATTACTTTTTGTGTAACAGGTAAGTACAGTGCCACTTTGTCCTGTGATCTCACAGAACCTGTATCAAAGTGTAAATATTTACAAGTCTCAATCTATCCCCAAGGGGACACCATACATCGGAAGTCCTCCATATGATGTAGGTATGGCAGTACAAACACAGCAATTTAAAATGTTCATAGTGTGTACATGCACACGCGTCATGCCTAGGTATTTGTTGAAGTGTGGAAGACACCCTGTGGCCAGTTCATCACGTATCACTATTTGTATCCGTGTAGTTATATGCAGGTAAGGTCCCAGCAAATGTTAAGTAAACACAAACATGGTTAATAGGTGTATAATCATTATGACAGTAAACCAAATGTCTTTGGGGCTGCTTTGTATTGTTATACAGTCTGGCCCGGGTGATTCAGGCTCTATGGTATATCAGCTACAAGATGTTGATCAGACTTGATATCCTTTACCAGTTTGAAAACTGTGAAGTGAACCCAGGACGACCTCTCAGCATACTTTACTGCAGTAGGCATTGCCAACAGTACCTGGTACAGACATTCACACTTTCCATTTGCCAATTATCTTGTTTGGATAACAGTGACATACACACAGGATACTGGTGTCAGCTATGCGTCCGGCTTCACTTGCTCTTTATCTGTAAAAGACTTTAACTGCAAAACAGTGTTATTGGTTAACAATCCTCTCATGTCACCTGCTAATGAGCCATCGACCTCCAGCTCTGCAGGCATGACAGCTTTCCACTCTGGCACATGATATGCCATTCCACATACTACTTCGAAGTGGGTGCAACACTTTACATTTGGAACTGTTGTCATGCTCAGCAATGCTAGAGGTAGACAGCAATTGTAACTCGTCTGGGTGTCACCCACCAACCTCCTCTACTTATTTCTTGGGATCCCATTGTACCGCGCCAGCAGTCATGCTGACTGTGGGTTGTACATGCAATTTACATTCATGGAAATACAACATTATCCCCCAGGTTGCGTGATTGTCTGGTTCACTAAATGTGTTCTATTGTCACTGTAGCTTATTTACAGTATGCCAGATCTCGGGATACTTTATTTTACTGGCACCTTTGCCACTGCTGCTGCATCCGGATTCATGGTTGGGAATGCTTCTACCCATTTTGATTATATATATGTGTAATCACTAAACAGTATTTCTTCCCTTCACATTTATTCAGATGTAGGAACTCCATACAAATAGTACGGAACGGTTATGGTGGTGTAGGTAATCTCACTCCCTTCGGTTTAAATGCTCCCTGTGCATGATATCTACTGCAAATGTGACACGCTGCTTATGATGTTTGTATGTGGTTCCTAATTCCGTATGTTAGGGGTATTCTGTTAACCAAATGTACCATCCCCCCTGTTGAGACATGGCTGTACCCATGGCTCCACAAAGCCGCATATCTGACTACATTAGACGTTAATATTGGCTTTCTCACTGTGGATATGTGCAGTCCGTCTTCAAGGATTGCTCCTCGTCATACCCACATCGGCTTTTCTGCTTTCGTAGTTGATGTTTGCATTGTTTGTAACATTTCTACATCTAGAATGTCTGAGGGTTGTCATTCCTCATTCAAACAAACACTTTCCAACTGTGAGGCTGCTTGTTTTGCAGCTGCATGAGCTCATGCCTTACCTTTCCTACTGTTATCCTATTGCTTTCTATGACCTGCATATTTACAATTACATACTTTAGTGGGTAACTGAATGGAATCTAATGCATTCAAGATCAATTGCGCATGATTATTCGGTTTACCGGTGGATGTTATCATTCCCCTATTCTTCCACTGCTGCTCATAAACATGCACTGTACAGACGACATACTGACTATCGGGACATATGTCCACACATCGTTTTTTTGCTACAGTACAAGCACGTGTTAAAGCTATCTATTCTGCTGCTTGAGCAGACACGTTATGCTGCAGGGTTTGGGCATCTACAATCTCATTATCAATAACTACTGCATAACCTACTTGATTCGTTCCTGTAGGACTCTGTCTACATGATCCGCATTACATTAACTGTCACCTCTGCATCATCTAAGGGTATATCAGTGATATCATGTCTGTGCGTAGTTATTTCATCCATTTCGTATAGGCAACTGTGTGGTGTGCCATACACAGGTGTCGGACGTGACGTTGATAGGTTTAATGTTGTACAACGTTCAATCACCATCTGAGGTTGACTCAGTGGTATGGTCAAAAAGGACAAATGTCTAGCACGGGTCAGGAATGCTATCTTCTCTTGCAGCAGAATGATCGCAACTGCATGAGACATTCTCACAGTGAGAGGGTGGTATAATGACATTAAGGCCGGGGCCTGTCCTGCCATGGGTGCTACAACAACTGCCTGTACACAATGTGGCACTGACCATGCCACAGTGTCCAACTGCAATGAGTAGTAAGCTATGTAGCGTTGCTTACTTCCAAGCTGTTGCATCAAGACTGACGTCATATATCTCCGCTTACAATCTACAGTCTGACAACATGTGTTATGATTATTCGGGAGACCTAATACAGATGTTGAAGCTATCAATCGTTCTAGTCTGCAGAAAGCTGTTTCTGCTACTGTAATCCAGTGTAGTATGTGTTGTGCTGCCATAGGTGTATTAAAGATTAAGGCAGACAATACAGCGGATTCCAAAGCATTGTTTGGTAACCAGCTTTGACAAATGTTAGTCGGCCCAGAAAGGACTTCATTCCCTTCTTGTTAGTTGGCTTGGGTGCTTGTGAAATTGCTACCTTCCTATCGTCATGTAATGTTCTACCCTACTTGGATACCACATATCCCAGGTACTTGACCTGTATTGTCTGTAGTTGTAATTTATGCTTGCTTACTTTATGTCCCTGTTCTGCTGAATATCTCAATAATGCTATTGTATCTTCCATACATTGCTGCTGGGTAGGGGCCGCAAGCAGAATATCATCCACATAAATTAGAACTTGACTGGCCCCGGGTGGAGTAAACACCTGAATGTAGCTAGCCATCTCCTGTGGGAATATCGTTGTACTTTCACAGTATCCCTGCGATAGCCGGGTATGGCTGTATCTGTTACCCTGAATGTAAATGCAAAGCAATACGGACTATCTGGATGTATAGATATTGCAAAGGAAGCATAGCTTATATGTACCACGGTAAGATACTTCTGTGGCGTGCTCATAGCATTCAATATTGTGTGTGGGTCTGGCACCATCAGTACCCTAGCTATTATTACATGATTTACAGCTTGTAAATCCTGTACCATCCGCCATTCCCCCTTTGTTTTCCAATCAGAAGATACAGGGGTATTGCATGGTGAATAGCGATTACTTTGTAGATGGGGAATTCCCTCTGTGACTTTACAGATATCTTCTGGTGTCCACGGTCTATACACTATGGGTGTTGGGTCCTGGCCTTCCTGTCCTGCATGAGGGTTCGGTACTTCAATTAATTGACAGATATCCTCACTCTGTTCTAGTGACTATCTTCTTACTGGAGTGTCCCTAGGTATGTTACGAGTTCGGGATGTGGTTTCAATAGCTTCTGTTACATTTGGTCGTTGTGATACCTCTGTTGCCACAGGATAACGTGTGGGGACTAGCCTGCCCTCCCACTTCATATCCTGGATGTGGTATCGGAGGTGGTATGGGGGGGGCTGTCGCTACTACTGTATTATGATCTTCTCTGTGTACATATGATGCTTAGCATTTGTAGTGTTCTGTTCGCTTCGGTTCACTACCTCAATCCACCTATGTGCATGACGGATACCCAATTGTCGCTGTTTTGTCGCCTGCACATCTTAGGGCTGCCACCTTTTCATATGCACAATGTGGGACATTAGTGTTCGTAACGTGTAATTTGCCAAGAAAAAGCATACCCACGGCCAGTACATAGGACAGGATTTCACTTTTTGCCAGGAGAGCTACCAATTGTTGTAGCATTTCAGTTGCTTATTCTGTTTATTATGATATTTTGTTGTTCCAGATACAAAATTACTGTTTTATGCTACCATTTGAAAAGATATCTGGGAAATGTTTGTCCTGAGATATCAGGACATTTGCCATTTGTTCGGTTTGTTTGCAGGACACAGCTGGCCAAAGAGGGACTGTCCGTCACAGGGTAGGACAGGTGTTTACCCTAGAACATGTGCATCACATTTTCAGGGATTACATTTTTCAGTAACGATATTGTGTCTAATATACCATCAATGTCATATTTATTACCCCATTTTTCTGGATATCTCACATTATGTGCTCTCTGCGATTGCATATAGTTCACGTCACCCGTCAAACGCGGATCACATGATCTGTTTGTTCACTAATCTCCCATATCCTCTACACGACTGCTACGTACCCTTCTCTCGTACCACGTGGTATCTCCTTCCCTGTATCCACTGTAGTGTCTACAATGACTATTTACTCTGCTGTGTGTTCCCCTGACCTATGTTCAGATTTAACACTATTTGGATTGGTCTTCGACCCGCTATCACAACTGTTAACAGAAACACAATGTAGTCTGGTCCCTGATCTATAATAGAGACAAAGAGGCAAACACTCCTTACCTGAGCCTCCTGTTTAAGGCTGCACGTTTTCTTCTTGGGATCCAGTTTTCCGCTTTTCAGCCACAGATCAGACAGTAGACAGCCTCTTTACACACAACAATTCAGTCGGAGGTCTTTTCATTCAAGAAGAACCATTTAGGCAAATTCTCCTGCGTAGATGTCTAACCACCCATGCACTCTGACCTGTAGCTTTCCAAGGGAATTCTGGATTACAAGAATCACAATGTCAAATAAGTTGTCAAAACCAGACTGTAGTTATCAGTAGGCTTTTCTAAGTGACAGTCAATAACACAGGAGGCTCGGGTTCACAACGTTTTAGTAGTGTACACAGGCAGGCTAAATAATATACAGTCCAAGTATGAGAGTTTTGTCTGACTCTATACAGTAAGCAATTTCTTTATATAGTGTTTACAATCAGCTTTTGCCCACCTTACTGACGTGGTCAGTCACAGGGCATTTCCATCACTATGGTCCGCAATAGTCTATACATACGTGGGTGCTGGAGTTGTGCTTTTAAAATGTTTTCCCATGAGAATAACACAGCCTTGCAAGGCACCTTGTCAATTACAGTGTCCTTCTGTGATTGTAGCTGTTTCAAGGACCCTGGACTGTTCCGATACAGTAGTCAGTTAATTTCTTAATACCTTGCTTTGTCTCTCTGGTAAGGAGTTGTACTCTTATCTTCGATAGAGCTCACAAGGCCATCCTCCTCAGGGGAAGGGATGATGTTATGCATGTACAGACATTTATTGTTCTGTAACCCAGCAGATAATTAATGCTGACAGACATAAGCCTGCTGTAGTGGTTACTGCCAGGGCCAGAATTCCATCACACTACAGCTTAGCTTCACCAATTACATGCAGGATCAGTTCTACTGCCATATTGTACGGTACAATTCAATGCTTTATATAGTATTTCGAGTCTAAACTGGCACTTCATATCTGTTTCTATATATATTTTTCGAACAACATCCATCCGGCCATATGCATGTTGTTCCGTCCTTTACCTTGACCGTGTGTATTTGGCCGTCCGGCAACGCTACTCTCCACATGTGATGTCCCACCTTCCCCTTCTTTGCCTGTAGCACCCTGTTAGGACATCCTGTTTGGTAGGCACGTGTTCCGCTATATGTGATCGACTTCTCTGCATAGCTAATCATCGATGCGGTGGTTCAACAACCCGACTTGTCCACATGTGTACAGTTATGTGCACCGTGTCGTATGCAAACATATATGGTTTCGACGGGTACATACCACATTCTGCAGACACATTCACATGCAGCCATTTCCATATCTGTACCTGAGGTGGGTTGGTGACATGTGGGTAATGATTTGCCAGCGTGGCATTGCCTAACACAAACATCTTACCGCATTTCAGGTATGCACATTGTGTGTGGTGTATAGCTGCACACGGATGCTAGCAGGTTTGGGTGCACAGGTGTACATGGGTGGGACTGACATGCTACAATGAGGCTATTGTATATTACATCTGAATGCATGGGTTCTGCTTCTGGATATTACACTTCAACATACGCCATCCAGTGTATGCGACAGAGACGTTGCTGGGTGTGGGATATGTTGCTATGCACATGTTTGCCTGTGTTTAAGGTATCTTGATTCCTTCCTGTTGTTATGTCAACACAGCTACCCGGCTATGTACTCTCACTACTGCTTGTGACCATTATGGTTGGCACCTTTTCCAATGCCCATAGTGGGACATGTTTTGTGGAAACTTCGGATTTTGCAGGACAACACATACCCACGGCAAGTGCAGTTGACAGAACTTCACTTGTTTGCCATACTATACGCTTATTCTGTTAGCATTTGGGTTCCTTATTCAGTTTCTTATGCCATGTATGTGTTTCATATACAAATTATATGTTTTATGCTACTATTACATGTATATTGCGGGAATATTTTTGCCAGGGGATCTCACGTCTTTTTCCATTTTTCCAATTTTTGCAGGGACACACCTGTCCAATCAGGGACTGTCCATGGCACATTGGGACAGCTGGTAACCCTGGTGACCATGCCCATGTCGCTACTGGGGTTGCCACCTTTTCCAGTTGCCAAGGTGGGATATTTCCGGGACTCACATGTGACTTTACAGGCCGACACATACACACGGTCACTATATAGCATAGAACTTCACTTGTTTGCCTAAATAAAAGCTTATTGTTGTGGCAGTTTGTTGCTTATTCTGTTTATTGTGACATTTAGGTATTTCAGTTACAGAAATAACCAATTCATGCTACCATTACATTAAATATGGGATATCATTATGTCCTACAATCTTAGCACATTTGCCATTTTTAATATGTTTTTTCGGGACACACCTGCCCATAGAGGGACTGCCCCTCCCAAAGTGGGACAGGTGGTGACCTTAGTCGCTACTCCTATGTCGGTGCGGCGCGCTGACATGCTGCTGTACACCTTCTCTGAGTATAACCACTGATGGTGCATTGCGTGACAAATGCGGTCTTATGTGTATCCTTTGCTCCTTGGACGGGTACACTTAAGCCTTCGTGGCTTGTATTTGCTTCTCCGTTTAGTTGGGACGGGTACTATGTTGCATACTCTACGTGCGTTTCATTCTGCACGGGCCCTGGCTGCTGCCATTACTATTATGGGCGGACCGTGGCAGTCAGCACATTAGGTTGCTCACCGCATGCCGGCTTAGCCACGCCTCCGGACGCATCCTACCTGGGCTCGCTCACGTACACTACGCACGTGTCTGTGGTTGTGGTGCACTCTCATTAATATGCATATGGCGCTACTACGCCGGCTATTCACTGCACCGCCGGCGCAGACCTTACGCCGGCCTTGCGCCGAGCTTCATGAATCCCGGGGTATGTCTACATTTAAGCAAACTTTATTTTATACCTTATGTTGCATATTTGTAACAGAATTACTTTCAACCTTAATACATTGTTGAGCATACTCTTACAATTCCTTCTTTTTATTTTAAAACATTCTCACAAAATACTTTATACTGATATGCATTTTTGATCAGATTATATAGAAAACACATTGGGAAACAAAACGTTTAGTCTTCTTTTGATGACAAGTCAAAATGCAATTTTTACACAGTTAATACAATGATATCAATTATTACTACCAAAACTGAATATATCTAACAACTTTTTCTTTTGCAGACCATTTTGTGAAAATATTTTTCCAGTTATGGGCTATGTCTGCTTTAGTTTTATTTTTTAACTTGATTAATTTATTCTTTTGTAATCACAGAATTTCACTTATGACTTAGAACTGTTCCATTAACTCTTTGCAGCTGTTGAATTAACGTTTTACTTTTATTAATCATTTTATACCAAAATATTAGAGATAGACTAATATCTATGAGACAAGAATTGTGTGCTACTGCAAATGTTATTTAGTGCTATAAATATACAGTTTCAATGCAAATTTTAACCATGACATTGTGGTCATATCTCTGAACTGCCCATTAACACCTTGGTTGACAGTTAAGTGAACATATTAAACACCTTCGTAAATTACTGAACTGGACTTAGATAATAAATATTTGAAGGTAATTATTTCAGTATATTTAATACCTGAGGATTAAAAAAAAACATGATTTGTACACTAAAGAATGCTATGTACATATTAGTCCATTAGTTGTATGAGTACAATCTTTTAATATAATTTTTCTCTAACTGGGGTTACCAATACTACTACAGATAAAATGATAGTCCAAAAACCAGTGATACAATTACAATTAGTGATAAAATTACAACTTGACAAATTACTTTTGAACTTGTTACATTGCAATGTGTCCTATATAGTATATATCTACACAGACCCTCTGCTACTCATGCATTTCAATCTAAAAGGTACCCTGGATCCATTTTGTTAAACCTGGTTCTCCACACATATTCATTACTAGACATTGATTTTATTTGTACTGAATTCTTTTGTATTTGTACATACAAAGACTGTAAAGTGCATTTAGTCTAATCTTACAAACTTAGTAACATTATATCAAGCAAAATCTTGGATTTTTTTTTTCTCTTTATAAGTATCTAGTGGAATTGCCATCAGAGGCAACTACATACCCAGCAAATAGAAACATTTATGCTTTTTGCATACCAACATTGTCTTGCCAAAAACATATTAAAAAATAGTGACCAGTATTGCTCATTTTTTACATATCTTTACTCTGTCTTGTACAGCTTTAATAAAGCAATTTTAAGCCATCTCATGTGTAGCTTTACAGTTTAACAGGTTGTAAATACAATTTAATACTAAACAATACAACAATAAATAGCATAATAGTTATTAGCAACTTGTAAAATATCTTATCCTGTCAGGTTTAATCTGTTTACCAGTATTTCTAATGCACTAATACATGTCCCCCCTCCCCCCTGAAAGAGTATTGTCAAGAATGAATAAATTATTATTTCTTCCTGTAGCTTTATTTTAGACCCTTTTGCAATACTGCTCACAAAGTCAGTGTAAAACTGAAAAAGTACACCTCCCCCTGTAGTACTGCAGTATTGTTTATTTGCTTTATGCTGTGAGAATAGAATGTATGCCAGCCCAACACTTTGGTTATACATTTGCTTTATTAGGTTACTAACAAACTATGGACCTTTGTCTGATTTGATACTTTTTTATAATGCTTTTGCTGTTTACTACTACTAGTATGTATTTATACTCTCCTGTATAATTTATTTGAACTGTATGTATACTATAGCCCATCTGCTGGCTATACTTGATGAAACTGAGGTTTTTTACTTTTAACATTTACTTGAAAACAGATTATCAGTGACGTATGCACAATTGTGTTGTTTTATTACAATTGCCAAATAGTGTTGCATGGGAACATTTAACAATTATGTTTTAATAACAATAATGTTTTAGAAAAACTCAAGTCACTTGTCTGGCAATCAATCTTGTTTTTCACCTTATCTGCTCAATATTTCCTGTAACTATTTATCCAGTCTGGGAAGATCTGAGCTCACATTTCAGACTCTGTAAACTATAGTTAAGCCTTTTAGCATTTTTCCTTTAATCATCTATTAATACACTTGCAGCATGATATTAGAATGCAGCTATAAAACACTTAGAAATATAACAAGTATTTGTGATATGCATAGCTATGCATTTATACTACATAAATAGACACTGCCTCAAATTCTGCAAGCCTTGCATGGAGTACAGGATTAGTGCAGGAGCTGTAGCAGGCAATATGTCTGCTGTGCGATCCAGGAATAACCTGCAGGGGCATGCATGAGCGGTCCTGCACTACTCCTGCATTGACTCAGCCCCTGTATACAAATTACCCCATTTGCAGGAAAAATCCATGCAAATGAGGTGAATTTGTTATCCAGGAAGCTGGAAACTGGCTGTGCAGGACTAGTGTAATCTGCAAAAATGTACTCAATTAGTAACCAAGTACATTTCTGCAAATTCCAAAATGGAGCAGTGACAGCTCCAAATAAAGGCTGCAATCAGTCGGGAAGCATGCCAATGGCCAAGGATAAGGCCATTGGCATTGAAAACAGCTTAAAAAATTTTAAAAAATCAACCTTTAATTTTTTTTTCAGCCAATTGCGGCTGTTTAAACATAGGGCAGAGGCGCACAAATGGGATCGGGGGGGAAATAAGAAAACAAACCTAAAATAAGCATTCTAACTAAAATCACTATTCTGCCATTAAAGTCAATGGCAGGCAGAAGACAACATGGCCAGTGAGTAATGGTTGCTAAGGGGGGAGGCTCAGTGTGAGACATGTAACTATGCATTAGCAGACAATCCTATGCAAATGAGGGGAATGATAGTGAATCCCAGTTTTCCCCAGCATGGTAGTCAGGTCCCAAAAGTGTAAGACCAGGAATAGCTTGGTTCAGACTTAGGAGTTAGCTGACATAATGGGTATATGTGTGTCAGGCATACTGCAAGCGAATTGGAGCCCTGTGGCTCAGGTTTCCTCCTAGCTAAGCACAGCTAAGGAAGGGGGTGTGTCTGAGTCTCCATAGCACTCTTAACATTGCCTAAGTGGGTGTGCACACCGGGTTTAAAAAAAAAAGATAAACCAGGAAATAGTAGCTCTGTGCACATTTGAGCACAGTGTTTGCACGGTGCACCCCTGGGCTTAAACAGGAAGGCAATGGAAAGTGAAAACAGTCGTAGGAAGTTAATCAAGGAGAACTAGCATAGCTGGCAAGTGAAATGTATCAGAAGAGTGTACAGACCCAGGGTAACCTACCAGGGGCTATATGATCTGAAGATAGTAGAGAGCTATAGGATGGACATTGACCTCCTACAGCAAATTGTTGAGCTGTGCCAGTCACACCTGGCACACCGAACTGACCGAGGGGAACCCATCTCAGTGGATACCAAGGTATGTGTAGGCCTAGGAATACTAGCCACAGGTACCTTCTAAAGCTCAACTGGGGATATCATGGGGATCTCACAAGCATCAGCATCCAGAGTATTCCACCAGTTCCTGAATGCCAGGTCAGCACATGCCAGTGAGCACATATATTTCTTCAACACCCATGAGGTGTTGACCAGCAATATGTGTTTCTTCCACCAAATAGCAGAATACCCTGAGGTAGTGGGTGCTATAGATCAGGGTAGAGCCTACATTAACCACAGGGGCCTCCCCACCATCAACTGACAGGTCGTGTGCGATGTGCAGGGCATTATAATGAATGTTTGTGCTGGCTGCCCTGGAAGCTATCACATTTCCCATATTTGGCATCTGATGCAGCTGTATACGAGGTTTGCCAATGGACATCCCCTACGGTCACCTTGTGGGGGATGCTGGTTACACACTGGAGCTGTGGCTGATGACACCCATCAAAAATGCACACACACCTGAACAAGAACACCATAATGAGGCACATGCACAGACCAGACTTGTAATAGAGCGTGTGTTTGGGATGCTCAAGTCACGGTTCCAGTGCCTGGACACATCTGGAGGAGACTTGCAGTACTCACCAGCAACATGTACTCAGATTGTTATGGTATGTGCCATGCTACACAATATGATCCTGTGGAAACAGCTGCAGCAGCAATAGCATGGGTGAGGGCCACACAGCCCCCCACCAATGCCATTGTCTGCACAGGCACAGAGTGACTCGGAGGAGGAACAACCTGAGCTTACCCCAGTAAGCAGATGGAGGCATGCCCAGTATGCCCTGGCTTTGGCAAAGAGGCAATGCATAGCACATACACAGACACAGTAGGGACCCAGGGAATGACACCTCTCTCTGACTCATACATACAGTAAAAGGGATGCCAAACATGACACTACCTGTGCTCAACCATATATAGAAAGTGTACTATGTGCATCCAACATAGGCAGCCCTCCAGCACCATCCTCAATCCTGGCACACCCACAAAGTAAGTCAATCAACCTACCAATTGCCAAATGGAGTAGAATATGTCATTACCTGTATCTATGGTATGGATGTGAGCATCCAAGAGAATTGGGTGGCTGAATGTTATGACAGCAGCAGATAGTAGACACCCATAGTGGCACCATGACATCTGTAACACATACTGGAGTCACCATAGTAGCCAGTATTACACAGGATGACAAAACCCACTGCAGGAAATGTGCTGGGCAGTATGTGTGTCCATATGGCTCACACATGTCAGTCAGGGAGGTTCACATACCCAACAACAGTCTCAGCCAGCAGGACAGGTGTAGACAAATCCAAACAGAGCCTGTGTTATGGCCTCTGAATGATGCCTATGGGTAACCTCCCCACTGGCCTACACAGACAGACTATGGCAGGTCAGGCAGTGGGATGTTAGTTCTGAAGGATAGGATGTCAAACACTAATATGTAGGGCAACCACAGCTAAGACCTGTAGTACACTGATATGCCTCTAGTCAGTATGATAGGTTAGAATACAGAATGAAATGGAGTACCTGACATATCAGTACAGTCATAGCAAATGTGTGCAAGTGCAACTTGTGCCCCCCATCCTATGTAGACATGTAGAAACAGTAAGGTGTGCCCCACAATCATGTGTAAAAATGTAGAAACAGTCAGGTGTGTCCCCCCAATCCTGTGTAGAAATGTAGTAACAGTCAGGTGTGCCCCCCAGTCCTGTGTAGTAATGTAAAAACAGTCAGGTGTGTCTCCCCACAACCCTATGTAGACATGTAGTAACAGTCAGGTGTGCCACTCCACTCCCATGTAGACATGTAGAAATAGTCAGGTGTGCCCCTACCCCCAATCTAGCATAGAAATGTAGTAACAGTCAGGTGCGTCCCCTGAATCCAATGTAGAAATGTAGAAACAGTCAGGTATGTCTCCCCACAATCCCATGTAGAAATGTAGTAACAGTCGGGTGTGCCCCCCACACCTATGTAGACATGTGGAAACAGATAGGTCTGCCCCTTTCCCCAATCCAGTGTAGAAATGTAGTGACACTCAGGTGTGCCCCCCAATCCTTTGTAGAAATGTAGTAACATGTATGAGTAGTACAGATGTCCAGAGGTGGCCAAGGTAGCAGAATAGGTTGTAGCATTTGCACAATATGCAGGTCTGTGTGTGTTAGGATGGTGTGTGTTTCATAATGTGTGACAGTGGTTAGTATGTATGCATGTTGAGGTAAGACCTGGTGGCCATGGAACAGTACTGCTGATGACAGGGACAAGCCATCATGACTGCAATGCCAAAGACAATCCCCACCAGTATAACACATGCTAGCAATAAGCCATTGTAAATGTATGGTGGTAATATGCGTCACCATCTGAAAGACTGACATGGCATGGCTGTTCAGCTAGATATACAAGCAGTAGACAGGGGAAAGTACCACAGGCATACAGTATGTACTGTGTCACTGTGAAATGGAGACACTCTTGGATTTGTACACATAGGTATGCATCGCAGTAACTAGACCTGTAGTAGGGGATACCGGTGATGTCTGCCTGAACACCTGCAGATAATAAAGGAGGTAGGACTGATGTATTGGAAATCAGCTGATGTACCTTCACATGCCAGCATAACTGGAATGCCCCATGCATATCTGTGTGTTAGATGCAAGTAGAGTCCATAACACACATGCACCCAGCCACACAAATACCACCCACAGGCACCTTTCTGGTAATATCCCTGCTGTGGGGAATGTGTACAGTAAGACCCCACATGTGTATGGCAATTGTGGAAGACTGCAGCATGCAGTGCAGGTGTCCCATGCAGGTGTGTCCCTAACTGTAGGTAGCACCCTGCCAGCATCTACACCACTTGATCAAGACTGATAAAAGGCATTGGCATGAACACCTATCACACCTACCCTGTCACCCCGGGGGAATATACTGTATTGTAGTCTGGGACTGTAGTACTGACAGAATGCAATGGCCTGATGCATCTGGCCTGCAGCAACACCTAATGCCCCACAGGCATCAGCCAAAGGCCTGTGTCTCACATGCACTGCCAATGCATGTTATGTCATGGACAACCAAATAACAACATAACACACTCCACATAAGCCATATGCCAGGCCATGTGGACAAACCACAGTAACATGTCCACCATGTCCCACTGCATGAACTGTGGACCAACACAAACACGCACTTGCGATGAGGTGATACCCTTAGAGAAAGTATCAGAGAATGTATGCATAATGTATGGAAGAGGATAGAATAAGAGAGGGGGGTGTGGGAGCATGGGCAACATGGAATGTGCAGGGTCCGACACCAAGATGTGTGCACACACTATCCCTGGCTGCAAACACATAAATGGGTGGCTACACACCTGCCTGTACACCACAATATGGTAAATGTCCTGACCTATGGCCCATGCCTTTGGCTAACTTGTGCAAATCTGTACAGCTGTGAGGCATTGCCACAGCAAGATAAGGCCATACTGTCTGTTGATGGGTGGACAACGATGGGATCCTCTGCCAGCACTGTACCAAGGTCGTGAACTGGATACACAAACCCAGCACCAAGTGTCTGCAGCTCCCCCTTCAGAATGGCATAACTTACCATGAATACGTAGGTGTCTGCCACCAATACTGGACACAGCTGCAATCATCCATGTCCCCCAAGTCATCACTGTGAGCAAGAATGTCCACCTGATAGTACATGAGAACAATAAACATCACTGTGTATAACAGTACACATGTCTGAATATCTCTGCTAACAGCAGTACCATGCAGCTGAAGCAGCACAGCCACAATCACTTACAGTACACACTTTCCCCTGCACAGTTTATCCCCATATTGCCAAATGATCAACGGATACCCTGCAGAAACAGTATGCTACTTGTAGGTGTACAGCATAAAGGTCTGCACTTCAGTACAAACAACCTGGAATCGATCCACACATGCAATGCAGAAGGGCATACTGGGCATGCTCACACATTTAGAGAAATGAAGGCAATGTCAGTCAACAACATACTGAAAGATCATACTGGGCATGCTCACAAACTTAAACAAATGAAGGCCATATCTGGAAAGATCAGTGAACCAGACATATCTGGCAGTTGCAGATGTTAGTGCAGACACTCCTCAGTATGCACCACTCATGCTTTGCACACACACTGGATACGAATACAGGCATATATCCAAGGACAAAACACTATAATAAGCCTAAAGTAGATGTACATAGATGTGTGGAAGAGAGTGACTTTCACAAGGAGCCATCCATTATGAGGCATGTCACACCCAGCACACAGCCAAATGGCTAAAACCACATGAGGTTCAGTGTCACTCACTGTAGACCTTAGCCACTGGTATCTGTCAACATTATGGACTATGTGGTGCAAGTGCTAGCTGTGCAACATGACTGTACAAGGAAGTAGTCATCTGGCAGCTGTACACACTTACCTGTGGAATATAACCCTGTGTTTGCCTGCATGTGGTGTGTCAATATCTAGATGAATGGGTTATGGCCCATGCACACACACTACCCTGCCCATAGCCATACTATGACATGCCTGCTGAGGTCATCCACTTTGAAATACACCCATGTGAAAGGGGTAGGCCAATAGCCTCCGTGGCGTGTCCTATAACTGCGTATTGCTGTAGTGTGACAAACTAGTTAGGTAGGACTTCTAATACATTGTCAAATACACATTTTGATAGTTGTAGCCCAGTAATCTCTGTGGTGTGTCCTACAACTGCATACTGCTGTAGTGTGATAAACTAGTTAGGTAGAAGTTCTAATCTCAGACATGACAAGTGTGCATATGTGTGCGTGTGTGTGTGTGTCTGTCTGTCTGTGTAGAGACCACTGCTTTTTAGGCTAGTCACACTAACTACAATTCAAATGCCCTACATTGGCAAGGCTGCTGATGTCATACAGTGTGAAATACACCTTTCAGAAAGTTGTAGCCTAGTAATCTTCATGGGGTGTCCTATAACTGTGTACTACTGTACTGTGATAAACTAGTTAGGTAGGAGTTCTAATCCCAGACATGGCAACTGCCTGTGTGTGTGTGTGTGTGTGTGTGTGTGTGTGTGTGTGTGTGTGTGTCTGTGTGTGTGTCACCTTCTGTATAGAAAGCAATGATTTTTAGGCTAGTCACACTCACTACAATTCAAATGCCCTACCTTGGCCAGGCTGCTGATGTCATACACTGTGAAACACACCTTTTGGAAAGTTGTAGCCCAGTAATCTCCATGGCGCATCCTATAACTGCGTACTGATGTACTCTGATAAACTAGTTAGTTAGGAGTTCTAATCCCAGACATGGCAACTGTGTATTTGTGTGTCACCATCTGTGTAGAGAGCAATGCTTTTAGGCTAGTCACACTCACTACAATTCGAATGCCCTACTTTGGCAAGGCTGCTGATGTCATACACTGTGAAATACACCTTTTGGAAAGTTGTAGCCCACTAATCTCTGTGGAGCATCCTATAACTGTGTACTGCTGCAGTGTGATAAACTAGTTGGGTAGGAGTTCTAATCCCAGACATGGTAAATGTGTGTGTCTGTCAGTGCAGAGAGCAATGCTTATTAGGCTAGTCACACTCACTACAATTCAAATGCCCTACTTTGTCAAGGCTGCTGATGTCCTACACTGTGAAATATACCTTTTGGAAAGTTGTAGCCCAGTAATCTATGTGGTACATCCTATAAATACATACTGCTGTAGTGTGATAATCTAGTTAAGTAGGTGTTCTCATCCCAGACATGGCAACTGTGTGTGTGTGTGTGTGTGTGTGTGTGTGTGTGTGTGTGTGTGTGTGTGTGTGTGTGTGTGTGTGTGTGTGTGTGTGTGTGTGTGTGTGTGTGTGTGTGTGTGAGTGTGTGTGTGTCACCGTCTGTTTAGGGAGCAATACATTTTATGCTAGTTACACTCACTACAATTAAAATGCCCTACACAGGCAATCCTGACAATGTCATTCACTGTGAAATACATCTTTGGGGAAGGAGTACTCCAGTAATCCCCATGGTGCATCCTATAACAGCTTCATGCTGTAGTGTGATATAGAACTCTGGTAGGGGTTCTACTACCACACATGGCAGTTGTGGATGTTTTGTGCGTGTTTCTATGTCTGTGTATGGAGCAATGCATTTTACTTCACTATAATTCAAATGACCTACTTTGGCAATCCTACTGGTGTCATTCATTATGAAATACACTTTTGGGGAAGGAGTACTCCAGTAATCTCCATGGCGTGTCGTATAACTGCGCAGTGCTGTAGTGTAATAAACTAGTTAGGTGAGAGCTCTAATCCCAGACATGACATGTGTGTGTGTGTGTGTGTGTGTGTGTGTGTGTGTGTGTGTGTGTGTGTGTGTGTGTGTGTGTGTGTGTGTATGTGTATATGTGTGTATGTGTATATGTGTGTATGTGTATATGTGTGTGTGTGTGTGTGTGTGTGTGTGTGTGTGTGTGTGTGTGTGTGTGTGTGTGCGTGCGTGTAAAACAACTGGACTCAATGTGGAGCGGGTTTTGCATATTTCTTCTATGGTGTCCCTAGTATATATCACAATGTCCACTGTACAGGGGTAACAGATGTGAAGTAGCCGAGAGGCTGGGGTGCAAATCCATACCTTTACATGTGACATCAAGGCCAGGCAAACCATGTTAGAAACCCTAGTATCACCCAGAGAACACTCTCAACCCATGTCTCATACACACACACACACACACACACACACACACACACACACACACACTTGCCTAGGCAACAGCTGCTATGTTGGTAGTACCCTGCATATTGCCCAGTGATAGTAACCATGGTGTGATTTCAGTGGGCTACAGAGGGCATAGCACCCTGTCCATCTGTCCAATAGGCACGTACATACAGACAGTGCACCTTCGCCATGTTCCCCATTGGACACCTGCAACACCTGTGGTGCCATCAAATGTGACCCACAGAGGACATACCATGCCTGAAAAACATGCCTTGTATGGACATATGCCACTGACATGAGGGAATGCCAGTATCATGCTATCAATGTAGGTGCAGGGTAAACCTGCTGTCCATTAAAAGTTCTCAGCAAATGAGGCCAGGGCTGTACATGCATGTGGTAGGTGTGCACATCCCAGGCACCATCCAAATCATGGACTAAGGAACACATACATGGCAAGCAATGCACAGCATTGGCCACATGCAATAGTCACCCAGGTGACTGGATGTTGAAAACAATACCCACCTGTGTGGGCAAATCCAGAAACTACACCCCTGAGCCACAATGCAGACCAATGTCATGTGGGCTGATGCCGAGGTATACCTATCACCTAGCCTGGTATACCTGTCTGGCACAGTCAACCACTACACATGAGTGAAGCAATGCACCCATGCAAGCCAATACTGGCACCATGTATGTGTGTGTGTGTGTGTGTGTGTGTGTGTGTGTGTGTGTGTGTGTGTGTGTGTGTGTGTGTGTGTGTGTGTGATACCATTTTGTGTTGTGTACCACCCTATACACTTCCCATCACCCTGTTTTAAAAAACCTGCTGATGTCATTCACCTTAGAAGTACCTTGGGACAAGGTGAATTCATATAAAGTGGATATGTAGGTTTATGAATCTGTCCTTTACTAACTGTTTACTATTAGAACATCCTGTGTCAGTCTTTACTATGTGTATGCAAAGGATATACCATTTTGTCTCCCTGTTCCACCCTGTGAACTCAGGAATACATACCACAAACCTATCATACACAGTACCATGCATGCCCTCACCAACTGCATCAGGGTTTAGTGTATGGGAAAGAAATGGCAGGAGCAACAGGTGCTGACATGTGAATCTGTTGTGGTCAGTCTAATGGCTAACCTTGTGAGGGAACTACTGACAGGACTCCAGTAACCTGCTCCATATGTATGAGCCTTTCTGAATGCCACCTGTGTCTGACAAGGTGTATGTACGCCAGGTCACACTGTCTGACAACAGTGTCCATCACACACTGTTGCATGCATACACACCTGGTAAACATACATATAAAGCTGTATCTTGGCTATGAAATGGTCAGTGTATTTCCACTCTGAGATAATCTATGTTGGTAATGTCTGCAGGGCCACAGCTTGCAGACACACTGACACCTGGAACACAAATGAAACACATCATGGCAGACTACATTCAGTCAGTGGTAGAACAGCAATAATGCATCATGGCTAATAAGGTACATACAACTTTATGTGTACCCATAACAAATGCAAGCAGACAGCACCTTACGCAGTATTACATGGCTACATTGTACTATATTCACCCTGTGCATCAGGCCCATATTAGCCTTTCCCTGTATAGATGGTATGGATGACAGGGTTGTGGCACAGGTATCAGCATATGCACAGGGTGTGGTGTGGGTTTACCAGAGGCCTAGGCTGGGCCATACAGTTCACATCTATGTGTGTTTGTTTGGAGGGGTATCCTATAGATGGGCTGTGCAGAGGTGTTCTGTGTGTCTGGACGTGACCTGCCTGTGATTCAGATGTGTGTGTGTATGTATGCACACAGTCATGCTATGTGGCTCCCCTACACAGGGGTATGTTGGACAGCTGTGGACCATACATGGCAGGATGTCCGGTTCACCATCTCCAGCCACAGACACATGAACTGGTCCTGTTCGGGATCTCATCGGCAGCACCAGGCCCAAGGCCAGGTGCAGTATTGCTTCCTGATGGTGACTGCTGTCTGCTGGATCCATGTCCTTGATGGGACTGGCCAGGACCACGTTCCAATGGCCAGCTCTATTGTGATGTGGACAGCAACCTCCCTTCGGTAGTGCTGGTGTCACAGTCACTATGGGAGTGTGAAGGTGCACAACCCCATAGACTCTCAGCTGATGTTGGTGCTGACATACTTCCACATGGACAATGCCCATCTCCCATCACACGCTCTAGCACAGACATGCCCACCATCTATTCATGACCTCTGTATTTTGGCATGTGCCGTCAACAAGGTTATGTATGTTACCACCTAAATTAGGAAGTGTTGCATCCACCATCCTGAGCATTTGTCTAGTGTTGCATTCACTATGTACCTGTGCATCTATGACAGCCTGAAACATGCATCTGGTGACACCTGCTATGGCAATTGCAACAGCGGCATGACAAGTAGGAGTCCTCCTGTGAGCACTCCTGTCTATCCACCTGTGTGGAACCTCGCCTGCACTCTGGCTATGGACAGTGTCTACACTCTCACCTTCCATAGTTACATTAGCCTGTTCCATGCCACCATCTGCCAACTGTCCATCATCTGTGGCTGCTGAGAACAGGGCATGTGTGGGCATTATGACTCTGTGCGGGGACATTGTGGATGACTGTGGGATGCTAACTAATGGCAAAGATTCAGTCCCTGACAACACCACCTGTGCCTCAATATGACTATCATCATTGCCAGAGTCTGCAGAGACACTGACATCAAATTCTGAGTGGGAGGGACCTCGACCACCATGACCACCTGTTGAGGAAAGACAACATATGTAAATTAATACCTGCACTATACTATTTGCAGCTACACATGCATGCACACACACGCACACACATGCAAACACATATAGGTGAGGTGGCAGACAGGCATTACACAGACCTCACAATAGCACACTGGTGACATTTTACATCACAGTCAGACCACTACATACACACTCTGGACAAGTCCTCAACATTATGCAGTGCAGCATTTTCCACTTAATGTTACTACTTCAATACACCTCTGTGATATGCAAGCAGTGTTTGTAGATGATGACATCGGGCCTTCAAGTAGGACACATTGCACCCATGTACACATAATTGCTGTTCATATGTATAGCACAGTGGCAACTCCTACAGAACATACCTCTCAGCTGTGCAGAGTGTCATTGAATGTCTACATGTGTGGCTCATATTTCTGGTCTGTTTGTCATAAATCCTGTGTTTGTCTGACACATTACTGGGATGATATGAGGACTGGTGTCACTATTTGATGACATAATTTGAATCTCACTCTTGATAACCTGCATTACATGCATGTTACAACATAACTGGTTACAGTAACACCCTTCTAAGCTTACAATGGATATTATAAGTGTTGACACCTATGTTAACATGCCAGGTTTGTCTGATATATAACATGAGACCAAAGAAATCATGTGATAACATTTCCCACCTTTAATGTGACCTATAACCTGTGCAATCCAATTAAAGAACAAACACATTGGTTAGGGGTAACATGTAGAAGTTGAAATACATACAATAGACTGGTTGCATGACTGTGCGCACCCTTAAACTAATACATTATTAAAGCACCTTTTGATTTCATAACACTCGACTTAGCAATATTTGTGCACTCTCCCTTGCAGAAGCCCTCCAACTCTGTCAGATTGCAATGGCATCACTTCTGCACAGGCTACTTCAGGGCACTCCACAGATTCTCTTTTGAATGTATGTGTGGACTGTGGCTGGGCCATTCCAAAATGTTGATTGTCTTCTGCTGAACACATTTTTGTTATGGAGTTTGAGTTATGGTATGGGTTATTGTTGTGTGGAAAGGTGTAAGTCCTCTCCATTCACAGATTTCTAGTAGACACATGATGATTTTGGGCCAAAAGAGATTGGTATTTTGAACTGTTCCTAATCCCATTCGCCTTGGCTAAAGGCCCATTTCCAGCTTATGAACAACAACCAGCAATCCCAAAGCAGGACACTGCCATCACTATGCTTCACCATGGGGACGGTGTTCTTTTGGTGATACACAGTATTGTTCTTGTGTCAAACAAACCTTTTGGTAATGTGGCGAAAAAGTGCAATCTTGGTCTCATTACACCATAACACACTTCCCCACATGCTGTTGGGGGACGTGATGTATTTTTCTTGAGAAATTTGCCAGACCTGGATGTTATTCTGTGTGTGAGAAGGCTTCCATCTTCCAAACCTACCCCATACACCAGACGTGTGGAGAAAATGGGAGATTGTTGTCAAATGTAATACACAACCTGTACTTGCCAGTGATTCCTGCAACTCTTGTAGTGTTGCTATATGTCTCCTGGCAGCGTCCCTGACCAGTTTGGGTCTTGTCATTTCCACACTTTTGGAGGGATGTCCAGTTCTTTGCAATGTCACTGTTGCCCCATATTTCCACTAGCATTTGATGACAACTGCATTCCATGGCATATACAATGCTGTGGAATTGTGTGTGTACCCTTATCTGGGCTGATACCTTTCATAAATGAGATCCCTTTGCTGCTTTGTAAGCTGTATGCAAAGTATGGCTGTTGCTGTAGCAAGCAACTGAGTAAATTTAGGACAATCCTGGTAGGACAGCTGACTGCTATTTTCTGTTAATCAAAGAGTCTCTGTAATTGATGGCAGGTGTGTACCCAAGAAGTCATAATGCTGTAATAATATTGCAAACTTCTTTAACATAGTATTAGCTTCAGCCTGTGCACACATATGCATCTAGCTTCTTGTAAGTTTTTTATGTGTCATAATCATTCCCCTAACAGATATCTTTGTTTTACAATTAAATTGTACAGGTTATACGTCACATGAAAGATTGGAAGGATTTGGAAATGTTCTATTGTGCTCTCATTTTTGTATATCACAAATACCTGGCATTCTAACACGTGTGTGTACACCATTTATATGCACATTATAACAATAATTTATAAAATATGTCCCTAGTTTTGGGCCTTCATCCCCCATTTTGTCAGCCTTTGTCCAGATTTTTTGCAATGTCAGGTTGTGAGGTATACTACAGATATGTGACATCTCCTGCAAATAGGACCCTGTGATGACCACTGTGATGCAATGCAGATAACACCACCACAAGTGAACATGCAGATATTGCAAAATGGCTGAGAGTAAAAGTTGTGTGCATGGTCACATGCATGACCTTAACATGCTCGTGGTACTGGTGAGCCACAGCAGGAAAATCCCATACTCACCAGCATCAGGCTGCTGTCCCACATGCAGACCAGAGGGACCTATGTAGTTGTGGTGGAGAGGTATTGTTGGCAGACTCACATTTGCCATTGGTACAAGATGAATGCTACATTTCTGCACAGGTACAGTACAAGCTATAATAGTACACAATTTGCTTACCCTAACCATAAATGTGCACTTATGTGCATTACTAGACCCCACTCACAAATGCAGTTTGAACTGACATATGCATCTAGATACTCTATAGAAGGCAGTATGACTGCTACATGATAAAATTGATGTGGACTGTGGCCTTACTTGGATGCTCATCGCCTGTTGCTTAGGTGCCACCCACCTCCACGACTGGTGTTTCATGTGTTTGCTGCTCTGTGGGGGAGTTCCTCTGTTGCTGTAAGTGGGGCCTGTGTGGCTGGACCCCCACCAGTAACACTATGGTCTCTGGCCATGGCAGCAGCCTTTTGTCAGGCATGCTATATCAGGTCAGTTGCCCAATGCCTGACCTGATCGCGCCTGAGCTGATCGTATGCATGGCCATGGTGGCCCATGGTGTTCACTCTGTAGACAAGGTTGTCCCACAGGGCAGTCCGCTCCCACAGATTTTTTCGGCTCCTGCCGAACAGCACCACATGGTGCTGTATTATTGCATCAGTGATAGCTGCATTCTCCTTTGAAGTGTACGCTGACTGATGCTACATGCCACATAGAAGACATAAACAGGTAAACACATCATAGGACCTCAGACATTGCCCAGAGTTATTTACAGAGCCAGCACATCAATATTGCCTATTATTAGCCACCACTTACAACCACATAATATCCCTGTCATCTATCAGCACAATATGAACCTGATTGCACTCCTGGTCCTGATGTGTCTTGTTCCCCCCAGTGAGGGTCAGTACATTGCATAAACCAGCATTCATCATTCATGTATGTGTAGAGGGATGACAGCGGCTATCTTCCTTGAAGATGGGATGTCAATGGTGCTCAGGCTTTGCGTGCATACAGTGTGTAATGGAGCTGGAAGCATATGCATGAGTTCATGTAGGATGCAGACAGGAATGTTGTCAGGTCCAGTGGAGACTTGCTTTTGCTGACTTTGATTAGGCAATATGCACGTGCTCCCTGATGATGAGGGGAGGGATGTAGTTGCTGTGCATATCCACCTATACTGATGGCAAGCCATGGGGGTGAAGTTTGCCCTAAACCTGTCTGCAGCAGGTTGGCTATAGCTATGATGTGTGTGTATGTGGTGTGACTGACCACCATTACAGGGTGGGTTGGGTTGTTTCCACTGAGATTGCAGACATATGTTAAGACAGGCTTGTGATTTCCCTAGGTGGATGTGTCCAATTTGAACTCATAGTTAGGCTTACAGTAATCCACCTCTGACCTTATATGCTCATTTAGAGAAAGGTTGACTTGCTGCCAAGTTGGTGCTTGCTGCTACTTTGCGCTGTACAGCCAATATAGTGACCAATCATGTAGTTTGTGTATTGCTGTTGTCCAGCAAAGGGGATTTCTCTACTTTGGTGGAGACATGTTTTACAGCTAAGGTACTGCTGAGTCCATACAACTATGTCAGTGGTCATATAACTGTTTGTAGTAGGCATGGACACAAGGTCATAACACAATTGGACACATCTCCAATTTCAACCTGATAATCATGCTTATTCTCGTACTCATGTCTGTGTCAGTGCAATGCAACAACCAGTAGCTGTAGAAATGTAACTCTGTTGGATGCACAGAAACTAAGATTACACATGTGTACAAAATGTACAGTTTATTTACCTGACGTTTTGCATCCCATCTCTGTCTTTATGAGACAGCCAGGTACACCTACTCATACATACATATGCACAGGTAATACCTGATATACATGTATGTTCTATGTCAGTATGGCACATTGTACTTATACTCTTGATGCTCAGTCATTCCTGTCAATCTGTTAGAGCAGGACATCTGGAGGATGCCACACATACATTGGGGTTTGGGGTGATGGCCCAAAATTAGTGACACTTTCTTAATATTGCCGTAACACACTTAAGTCATTTGATTGCACAGTAGCCTTTGCATTCACAGACATACAATGGAGGATGTCCGATATTCATATGGCAGGAAGAGAGGATAAAGGCTAGGAGTGTTGTAGTCAGGGTGGGAACTGAAAAATTAATTATCAAGGTGCTGATTACTGTGCTGGAACCGAAGTCTTCTTAAGACACTATGGTCTTGCTGGCTAGATTTTGCTGAAATTAAAGTCTAATTATAATTGCATTCACAGTCAGTTGCCAACAGAAACTTGCAGAATATACACTGATGCAGTACCAAACTCTTGTCACTTTAAAAGCAGTAATGAATAAATAGCTCTTTATAACAAACCACATATACTACTGTTGCAGCTTTAGTTACACTGTACCACTTTACTTCTCGATCCACATAAAAGATAGCTTTCCTGTACAAAATACCTCTCCTAACAATTTCATTTGCTATAGTCTATTTATAGTGGTTTTACACTCTGTTTTTCTCCTTGGTATTCTATTTTGATCGTTGTATGAAAACAGCTGTTTGCTGGTGCTTGCAGAAAAATAAGTTTTCATCCTGTAGAGAAATAATACTGGTATTGTCTTTATCCATTCAAACTTCCTTGCTTAACAGTGTCATATTATAGAAACACATAGAGGTCAGCTTTCTTGCTGACATTGTGAAATGTATATATTCTTTGCTGATTTTGCATGAAAACATGTCCATTAAGCAAATACCTTATTTTATGGATGCTAATCACATATTGCTAAACTCTATTTTTACATTTAAGCAAACTTTATTTTATACCTTATGTTGCATATTTGTAACAGAATTACTTTCAACCTTAATACATTGTTGAGCATACTCTTACAATTCCTTCTTTTTATTTTAAAACATTCTCACAAAACACTTTATACTGATATGCATTTTTGATCAGATTATATAGAAAACACATTGAGAAACAAAACATTTACCCCGGGATTCATGAACCTTGCGCCAGGCGCACGCATAGCGTAGGCGCTACAACGCCAGATATGGCCGCCGAGCGATTCAGGTACGATCCAATCCCACGTGCACTACCGGCATGCGCCTGGGTTGCGCCGCCTCCGGCGTAGGTATGTTAAACACCCCATGTGCGGTGTTGCACCATGCAAATGAAGGCATATAGCGATCCACGAAGTGGCGCAGGCGTAGCATAAGGGCACGGCAATGTAAACAAAAAAAAAACGGTTTACATATATCCAAACATGACATAGGAGTAACGGAAGGCTGTCAACATCAGGTATCATACTGTTGCAATATGCCAATGGCGAAAGACACCGAGAATGTTAAAAGAAAACATGCACAAAATGTAAATAATGACATAAATGGTATGTCCGCAGAAACCACAGCAGAACCCCAGGACATGTCCGTGGAAGGTGCGAAACAATGAAATAATATGAGAATGTCATAAAAGAGCAGTATAATACACATCAGCTTCACAGCCATAATACACCATAGTATGCATGGAAAGCCACAACCTCGGCGCAAGGGTTGCCAAGGAGTGGCGGCATTGTTCGGCGCCGTACCTATGTATTAGTAGTCAATGCCATGCAAATGAGGCACATAATACTGAATCGCAAAACCCCCGCCGGCGTAAGGCTGCACCAAACGGCGCAGCGGTAATACACCGAGGAGTGGCCCAGAGGGAATACATGTCAACCGCAGAGGGGTGTGCCACTGTAGGAGGAAGCACATTGGAGCTCAGCAAACATGGGCTGTACAATGCACATCACAGCATCAGGACCGGCGTGTGGGGAAATAGTTGCGCTGAGAGCACACAATGCGTGCAGAGATGCATGTGCACGAGGATGACTACGTTCCCCTAACCCAGTCATGTGATGGCCGCCCCGTCAACAACAACGGATACAGGAAGGTGATGCGGAGAATATGAGGAAATGCGGAAGCAGTGTAATTGGAGTCGTAATGAGCAATCAACACCAATCAACCCACGAAGGGCAATTGGCGGCAGCTGACAACTCTGCATGCAGAAACCCGCAAAACGGGATAGGGGAGGCATATGAATGCAAAGAAAGTAGGGGAGGTAGCAGAATGCAAAGAGTGAAGAACCGATACAGCACAGCCAAGTAGAGAGGTAGCATAATGGCGGTGGCGGACAAAATGCATGATATGCCATGTCCCAGAGATGACACATGACAGGGCTCTGTAGGATGCAATCCAGGAAATAGTATACGCAACGTGCAGAAACAGTAAGGTAAGGTCTAAAGCTAAACCAATGCAGGCAAGTGTAATGTAACACCAAAGGCAACAGCGTTGCAGTGCCACCGGTAAAACACGGATGATAATCCACAGATACGGCCACACAGACACACCCAATGACATCACCGGGTGTACAGCACAACAGTATAAAGTGTGAATGCACACAACACACAGCGCGTATTCCCAAACGCCGCACTTAAGGTGTAAACACACGGGGAACTTTTAAAATGTATATGTTGGGTGCCGCCGTGGCCGTGATACATCAGCATGTGTCAGAGACAGACGGAGTTGCGGATGAGGGTGCTGACAACTACCGTAGGCCTCAGAGGAGAAGGAGAGTGTTCAGACCAAGGGTAACCTACCAGGGGCTACAAGACCTGGAGATAGTAGAGTGTTACAGGGTGGACAGGGACACGTTACAGCAAATAAGCGGAGCTGTGCCGCCACGCCTGAGAACAAGAAACAACACAGGGCAGCCCATCCCAGTGGACACAAAGGTATGTGTAAGCTTGCGAATACTGGCTACAGGTACCTTTCAAAGGCCAACCGGGGATATAATGGGCATCTCACAGGCATCAGCATCCAGGGTACTACACCAGTTTCTGGATGCCATGTTCTGACATGCCCATGAGTATATATACTTCCCAGATCTCAGGAGGAGTTGGCTAGCAATATGTGCCACTTCCACCGTGTGGCACAATACCGGAGGTACTGGGTGTGATAGACTGTACGCACATACAAATCAAGTCACCACCTGGGGAGCAGGGTAGACGCTACATAAACCGCAAGGGATTCCCTCCATCAATTGCCAGGTCATGTGCAATGCGCAGGCATTATCATGGATGTGTGTGCTGGCAGCCCTGGAAGCTACCACGACTCCCATATCTGGCATGCCTCACAGCTGTATCAGGTATTCGCCAGGGACATCACACAAGGCCACCTTGTGGGGGATGCTGGCTATGCACTGGAGCCGTGGATGATGACACCCATCAGAAATGCACACACACACATGCAAGAACGCCATAATGAGGCACACGCTCAAACCAGAATAATCATAGAGCGTGTGTTTGGGATGCTGAAATCACGGTTCCGGTGCTTGGATACATCCGGTGGAGCCCTGCAGTACTCTCCAGGCACATGTGCCCACATATTCATAGTATGTGCTATGCTACATAATATGATCCTGCGGAAACAGCTGCTGCAGAGACATAATGGTGAGGGGCCACAAAGCCCACCGCAACTGCCAAGGCAAGCACAGGCACAGAGGGTTCAGCGCCAGGAACACACTGTGCCAGCCCCAGTAGGCAGACGGAGGTGTACCCAATATGCCTATGCCCTGGCAAAGAGGGAACGTATAGCACATACTCTGACAGCGTAGGCCCCATGGACTGACACCTCCCTACCTGCACACACAGTGAAATGGATGGCACACAAACATGGCCACCCATAATGTGTACCGTATGGGTGGTCCCATGTGTGACTCCAACATAGGCAGCACCCAAACACTGCACACCCAACAGCCAGCGGAGCATGGAATGCCAACACCTTAACCATACGCGGGTCCTACAGCAGATGGCATTGCTGTATGCTGCCACGTTCGCCGCAAGGTGTATACATATAGACATGTACATATGTGCATACACAGATATGGAGATAGATATCATTACACACATAGAAATATATGTACACATACACATATATAAAGTACAACAGGTAAGACAGGGAATCAGAGGGATGCAAGGTGACAGAAAAGTAAGACGCGATATCTGTACATAGGAAACATAGTGAACGACAACCTGAGTATCTGGGAGGGTTGACAGAACAGGAAACGCCACCCATGGAAAGGTCAACCTACCTAAATGCATAATCGCGAGTCGGGATGATCGCCAGGCCACGGTACAGTAACAGTACATGTGCGGGTAATATTATGAGGATATGAGGGTGGAGGTAGACACCGCCACCGGTGATGCGGGCAACGCAGGTACTGTGTGCAACCGTCCCTGTGACAGCGGCAGTATGTGTATGTGTGCGGTGAGGGTGTCGTGTGTTCCGCTGTGCGAGTGTAATGTGTGTGCCACTGTAAAATGTGTATGTAGGTGCCATGTGACAGGCGGAGTGGAATAACATGTGTAGGCATACAGCATAGGAACCACAGGCGTATGTACAGCAGTACCCCAAAGTAGTACTGAGAGCCCCTCCTGGCTAGGCGGCGTGGCGGCGTAAAACGATGCAAAGCAAAAAGCC
>NC_056737.1:587980140-587986680 GCF_019279795.1 Protopterus annectens | reverse complement strand
CTTGGTGATTGACCTACATATCAGTTTCTGACTTTACCCTTCAGAACTAACATCCCACTGCCTGACCTGATGTAGTTTGCCTGTGTAGGCTTGGGGAGATTACCCATAGGCATCATTCAGAAGTCTTAGCACAGCCTTTGTTTGTGTTTGTCTATACCTGTCCTGCTAGCTGAGACTGTTGTTGGGTATGTATACCTCCCTGACTGGCATGTGTGTTTCATATGGACACACATGTGGCCCAGCACATTTCCTGAAGTGGGTTTTGTCACCATGTGTAGTACTGGCTACTATGGTGACACCAGTATTTGTTACAGATCTCATGCTGCCACTGTAGGTGTATATTATCTGCTGGCATCCCATTCAGCCACCCGATTCCCTTGCATGCTCACATCCATACCATAGATACAAGTAACAACACATGCTACTCCATTTGGCAATTAGTAAGAAGAGTGACTTACCTTGTGGCTGTGTCAGTATTGAGGATGGTGCTGGAGGGATGCTTATGTCAATTGCACATTGTACACTCCCTGTACATGGTTAAGCACAGGTAGTGTCATGTTTGGCATTCCATTTACTGTATGTGCGAGTCAGAGAGAGGTGTCATTCCCTGGGTCCCTACTGTGTCAGTGTATGTGCTATGCATTGCCTCTTTGCCAAGGCCAGGGAATACTGGGCATACCTCCTTCTGCCTACTGGGGCAGGCTCAGGTTATTCCTCCTCTGAGTCACTCTGTGCCTGTGTAGGCCTTGGCAATGGTGGGGGGGGACTGTGTGGCCCTGCCCCATGCTGTTCCTTCTGCAGCTGTTTCCGCAGGATCATATTGTGTAGCATGGCACATACAATGACAATTTGAGTTCATGTAGCTGGTGAATACTGCAAGGCTCCACCGGATGTGTCCAGGAACTGGAACCGTGACTTGAACATCCCAAACACATGCTCTATTATAATTCTGGTCTGTGCGTGTGCCTCATTATGGAGTTCTTGTATGGGGGCGTGTGTGTGCATTTCTGATGGGTGTCATCAGCCACGGCTCCAGTGTGTAACCAGCATCCCCCACCAGGTGACTGTTAGGGATGTCCCCATTAGCAATTCTCTGGTACAGCTGTGTCAGATGCCAGATGTGGGAAGCATGATAGCTTCCAGGGCAGCCAGCACACACATTCATTATAATGCCCTGGACATTGCACATGACCTGGCAGTTGATGGAGGGGAAGCCCTTGCGGTTGATGTAGACACTACCCCGCTCACCAGCTAGTGCTTTGATGCATATGTGCATGCAGTCTATAGCACCCACTACCTCTGGGTATTCTGCTATTTTGTGGAAGAGATGCATATTGCTAGCGAACACGTCACGGGTGTTGGGGAAATATATGTGCTCACCGGCATGTGCTGGCATGGCATCCAAGAACTGGTGGAGTACCCTGGATGCTGCTGCCTGTGAGATCCCCATGATATCCCCAGTTGCCCTTTGGAATGTACCTGTGGCTAATATTCTTAGGCCTACACATACCTTGATATCCAATGGGATGGGTTCCCCTCTGTTAGTTCCATGTATCAGGCGTGGCCAGCACAGCTCAACAATTTGCTGTAGGAGGTCCCATTCCACCCTATAGTGCTCCACTATCTCCAGGTTATGTAGCCCCTGGTAGGTTACCCTGGGTCTGTACACTCTTCTCCATCTCCTCAAAGTGAGTTGGTTGACAGCATTCTCATCCTCACCATGCTCAGCCTCTTCCACATGTTGATGTATGATATGTACTGCAGCCCCTATCATTTTTTTGTTTTTGTTTGTTAAAATTTCCCAGCTTGTATACACCGGTGGGTATATGTGGGAAAAACCAGAGGGAAAGGTGTTTGCATAGTTTATAGTAGTGTTCTGGGCTGGGCTGGACTGCTGCCTGTGTAATTGGCTGATTCTGATACATTTCACCTGCCAGCTATGCTAGTTCTCCTTGATTACATTCCTACTACTGTTTTCCCTTCCCATTGCCTTCCTGTTTTAGCCCAGGGGTGCACCGCACAAACACAGTGCACAAATGTGAACAAAGCTGCTATTTCCTGGTTTACATTTTTTTGTTTGTTTAAAACTCGGTGCGCAGCATGCACACCCACGTAGGCAATGTAAAGAGAGCTAGACAGCCTCAGACACACCCCTTTGCTTAGCTCTGCTAAGCTAAAGGCAAACTCAAGCCACAGGGCTCCAATCCACTTACAATGTGCCTGACACACCCACCTATGATGTCAGCTAACTCCTAGGCTTGCACCAAGCTATTCCTGCACTTACACTGTCGGGTGCTGACTAGCATTGAGGGAAAATCTGGGATTCAGTATCATTCCTCTCATTTGCATAGGATTGCCTGCTAATGCATAGTTACATGTCCCACACTGAGCCTTCCTCCTTAGCAACCACTATTCACTGGATATGCTGTCTTCTGCCTGCCATTGAGTATAATGGCAAAATAGTGATTTTGGTTACAATGCTTATTTCAGTTTTTTTTTTTATTTTCAGCCTGATCCCATTTGCACGCCTCTGCCCTTCACTTAAACAGCCGAAATTGGCTAAAAAAAATAAAAGTTATTTTTTTTTGCAAACTATTTTCCATGCCAATGGCCATATATTTGGCCATTGGCATGCTTTACACATACTATACACCCTTTATTTGGAGCTGTCATGGCTCCATTTTGTAGTTTGCAGAAATGTACTCGGTTACTGAGTACATTTTTGCAGATTACACTAGTCCTGCACAGCCGGCTGCCAGCTTCTTGGATCACAAATTCACCTCATTTGCATGTTTTTATCTGCAAATGGGGTAATTTGCATACTGGTGCTGCGTCCATGCAGGAATAGTGCAGGAGCACTCATGCACATCCCTGTAGCTTATTCCTGGATCGCACTGCGGACATATCATCTCCTGGAGCTCCTGCACTGTTCCTGTACATTGAGCAGGGTTTGCTGAATCTGTGTGTGTGTGTGTGTTTGTGTAGGGAGCAATGCTTTTTAGGCTATTCACGCTCACTGCAATTCAAATGCCCTACTTTGGCAAGCCTGTTGATGTCATTCACTTTGAAATACACCTTTAGGGAAGGAGTAGCTCAGTAATCTCTGTGGCATGTCCTATGACTGCATAATGCTGTAGTGTGATGCACTAGCCAAGTAGGAATTCTATTCCCAGACATGGCAAGTGTGGCTGTTTGTCTATGTAGAAAGTGATGCTTTTTGAGGCCATTCACAGTCAATACAACCTCCATTTCCCTTCTTTGGCAAGCCTGCTGATGTCATTCATTTTGAAATACAGTTTTGGGGAAGGAGTAGTCCAGTAATCTCCCTGGTGCATCCTATAACAGTGTAATGCTGTAGTGTGTTATAGTAGTTTGGTAGGGGTTCTATTCATAATTGAGGGTGTTTGTGTAGGGAGCAATGGTTTTGAGGCCATTCATAATCACTACAACCCCATTGCTCTTCTTTGTCAAGCCTGCTGATGTCATTCCCAGTGAAATACACCTTTGGGAAAGGAGTAGTCCAGTAATCTCTGTGGTGCATCCTATAACAGCATAATGATGTAGTGTGATGTAGGAGTTCTCTTTCCAGACATGGCAATTGTGGATGCTTGTTTGTCTGTGTAGGGAGCAATGCTTTTGAGGCCAATCACAGTCACTACAATCCCATTGCCATTCTTTGTCAAGCCTGCTGATGTCATTCACAGTGAAATACACCTTTGGTAAAAAAGTAGCCCAGTAACCTCTGTGGCACATCCTATAAGTGCATAATGCTGTAGTGTGACAAACTAGTTAAGTAAGAGTTCTATTCCCAGACATGGCAAGTGTGGAAGCTGTGTAGGGAGCTATGCTTTTGAGGCCATTCACAGTCACTACAACCTCCGTTGCCCTTCTTTGGCAAGCCTGCTGATGTCATTCACCTTGAAATACACCTTTTAGGAAGGAATAGTCCACTAATCTCTATGGCGCATTCTATAGCTGTGTAATGCTGTAGTGTAATAAACTGTTAGGTAGGAGTTCTAATCCCAGACATGGCAACTGTGTGTCTGTGTTTGTTCTTCATATCCTGTGTGGAGGTGGCTGTGAGTGCTTAACAACTGGACTCATTGTGGAGTGGGTTTTGCAAATTTCTTATATGGTGGGCCTATTATATGTCACAATGTCCACCTTACAAGGATAACAGATGACAAATAGCTGAAAGTCTGGGGTGCCAATCCATACCCCTACATGTGACATCAAGGCCTGGCAAACAAATAAAGCTACCCTTGTATTACCCAAAGAACACTCAACTCATGTCTCATACCCAAAAATACTTGCCTAGGCAGCAACTGCTTTGTTGGTAGTATCCTGCATACTGCCCACAGATAGTAACCATTGTGTGATTGCAGTGGACTACAGAGGGCATGGCACCTTGTCCCATAACTACAGTAGGCACATAATTGTAGACAGTGCGCCTTCACTATGTTCCCGACTGGACGCCTGCAACAACTGTGGTGCCATCAAATGTGGCCCACAAAGGACATACCATGTCTTAAACACATGCCCTGTATGGACAGATGCCATCAACACTAGGGGATACCTGTATCATGCTATCAATGTAGGTGCAGGGTCAATCTGTTGTTCATTACCAGTTCCCACCACATGAGGCCAGGACTGGCACATCTGATGATAATCTCTGTACACAACATGGGACAGAAAACCCCAGGTACAGTTCCACATGTCACTGAAGATGCATGTAGGACATGTGCACATCCCAGACACAATCCATGTCATGGACTATAAAACACATACATGGCAAGCATTGCACAGCACTGGCCACACACAATAGTAACCCAGGTGGCTGGATGGTAAATACACTACCCACCTGTGTGGGCCAATCCAGACATTACACCCCTGAGCCACACTGCAGACCATTGTCATGTGGCCTGATGCCAAGATATACCCTTCACCTAGCCATGTACAACCTTCTGGCACAGTCAACCACTACACACCTGGGAAGCAATGCACCCATGCATGTCAGTACTGGCACCCTGTGTTTGTGTGTGTGTCGTATGATGCTTTCAACCACATTCACACTGACTACATCTCCCATTGGCTTACTGAAGCATGCTGTCTGATGTCAGATACCTTCACATACCCTTTGCCCAAATATCATCTGGGAAACCCCTGTGGTGCATCTGATACCTGCGCATTACTGTATTGTGGCAAACTAGCTAGTTAGGAAGTCTATTCTGACCCTGCCAACTGTGTCAATGTGTGTGAGTCCCTAAGAGAGTGTGGCTGTGTTGACTTTGACACCTGTTCATGTGCACAGGCACGTGTACTGCACCAACCTTATTGCTACTCTATCACTTTTGCAGATGTTACTCACCATCAGATATACCTTTGGACAGCTCTCTGACATGTAAGCTATGTGGTGCATGCAATAATTACATAGACATGTGATAACAATACATAGACAGTCAGGGATTTGAAACCCCATACTGTTAGGTATGTGATAAAAACATGCTTAGGTTTTACTCTCCCACCCCCTCCCTGACTTACTTTGTCTCTGTGTGTCTCTCTCACTCCATCTCTGGTGGATTTGGAGAAGTACACCTGCTTTGCTTAGGCAGCAGCTTATGTTTTGTAAGGGATGCTCATTTTGAGCTGATGGCCTCTGCACAAATTGCAGTCACCCTCTAGCTGATTGCATGTGGAACAGCTGTGGTAACATTTCCATAGCCAATTGCATGGAAACACACTCCAATGTCTAGGAACATTATGTTGGTGTTGGGCCTTTTCATTCACCGTGAGCAGCACCTCAATTTGGTCTTTGGCAAACAGCATCACAGATGGTATTGGGATTTACCTCTACAACATACACTGTGGAAACAGGCCAACAGACATGACTACAGAATGTAAGTGTTGCTCTTCTGCATTTGGAGTAATGCTGGTTTAACAGGGTGTGTGTGAAAATGGCTGGTCTACATGATGTAATACCTGTCATGACAGTGTTATGTGTTTGAGGAAACTCCCATCTGTAGGGTTATCTGCAGACTGGGCAGTGTGTGGAGCCTTATCTTTCTTGTGTTACTCACAAAATACTTATCTGAGATCTGCAGAAGCATAGTGTGAGGATTGCAGTCAGTACATAGTGACAGCCATGAGAGTTACTGACTTCATATCCATCATAGGACATATGTCACAACAAACCCTGGTACGACAGAAAATGTATGAGGTTATCACAGCAACATGTCAATACTGGCCCAGTGTTTGTAGCTCCAGCCACAAGTCTGTCAACCTTTGTACATATCTCATGCAGTAAGAGGTGCATATGTTCTGTGCACCATTATTTATTGACGTCATACCTGATAACAAGCCAGTCAGATATCAGACTGCTATACATGTTATGTATAGTAGGGGTTATTTCTGAGGACATAACCTGGGCATTTTGCAGTTGTGTGTACAGTACTGGGGTCTGTGTACTTATGGTGATTGTCGACAGTATGTGTACTGCGCATATGTACCTTGGGCTGTGCACAGACTGTGGTAGATGCCATT
>NC_056737.1:587915140-587975140 GCF_019279795.1 Protopterus annectens | reverse complement strand
ACTATACCCAGGATATGTCACAGCCATGGTGTCACCACAGTGCCATACCCCTTGTGGAATATGACTGCAGACCTTCCTCCTGCTGACACATGTACACCTACAACACAAATGGATAACATTATGGAGACCACAATCACTCAGTGTTACTAACAGCTATAATGCATCTTGGCTGGACAGCTACACTACCTGACATGTATGCATTAAACATTACTCCTGACAACATGTTACAGTGCAGTACATTGGTACACTGTAGTACAGTCACCATGTGCATTACAACCATAATACCCTGTCCCTGCATTGATGTAATGGATGACAGGGATGTGGTATCATCATATGCAGAGGGTGTGTTGTTGGTTTGCCAGATACCGAGGGTGGGCCATACGTTTGACACCATGTGTGTGGAGTGTAATTAGTTGAAAAGGGTGTGGTGATGTGGTGTGTGTAGGTATGGGGTTGCCCTAGGTGTGTTCATATATTATGTGGGTATGCATGCACACAGTTCTGCCATGTGGCTGCCCTATACAGATGTTTTTTGGACAGCTGCAAACCATACCTGGCAGGGTATGCAGTTCACTGCCTGCGGCCACAGACACGCAGACTGTGCCTACCAGGAGTTCCATGGGCATGTCCAGGTACAGGCCTCGATGTGCTACTTTCCCCTGATGATGACAGTTGTCTGCTGAAACCACGTCTCTCCTGGGACTGGCCAGGGCCACGTGCATGTGGCCTGCTGTGGTGTAGTGTGGACAACACCCCCCCACAGTGCTGGTACTGCCACTATGGGAGCGCCTTGGTGTCCTAGCACATCCATGTCAATTGCCAGCTGTTGCTGTTGCTGACCTACATCCACGCGGCAGTCACCGCACTCCCACCACATGTTCAAGCTTGGACAAACCATGGTCAATGAGGCTCACCATCTCACCCAACCATCTATCCATGACATTGGTATAATCAGGGAGGGCACCAGACAGTTCATGGAAGTTATCACTTGTAGATGAGAGAGCAGCCCTCTCCAGCCTCAGGCCCTGTCTGTTGTATAGTTCCATACGTGCCTGTGCCCCCATGACAATCTGAAACATGCTCCTGGTGGTACCAGTTGTGGTGCTTCTGCCAGGGGCATAATGAGCAGCAGCCCTACCACGAGCACCCTGGTACATCTGCCTATGTGGTGCCCTGCCGGACATCTGGCTATGCCTGCTGTGACCAGACACAGTAGGCATGGATACCACACACTCCTGTGCACTGCCACAACCTGCCAACTGTCCCTCTGCTATGGCCACTTGTGATGTGGTATGTATAGGCACTGTAACTGTGTGCTGGGTTGGGGTGGCTAAGAGGGGGATGTCGAACGGTGCAGTTTCAGCCCCTGACAACTCTGCCTGTGCCTCAACAGTCCTATCATCAACTTCGGTGTCTGTATGGGCACCAACATCAGATTGCATGCAGGAGGGACCCTTACCCACCTCACCACCTGTGGTGGAAAACAAGAAACTTACTTTAAGACCTGTATGGCATTGCATAACAGTACACACACACACACACACACACACACACACACACACACACACACACACACACACACACACACACACACACTGAAATTCCACCATAATACCTACCTGTCCCTGAGTTTACAGACAGCCCCACATTTATTCACATAAGTTCCCCATCCTGCATCACACTTGGTAACATACACTCATTAATACCACTCATTAACGTATCATTCCTCTAAATGCCTAGATGAGTGATCACAAGACAAGACCTGTTACTCCATTACCTCCATGGCTTGAGTGGAGTAGGTTTTATATGACTCACTGCTGTCATACAGTGTTCACCCTGTGTATGTCCGGACATTGTGAGCATGGCCCTTATATGTTAGGGGCTATTACGTTCACTCCATAATGTCACACACTGGAGTGTCATATGTAAGTATTGCTGAGTATATGCCAGATCTGCTGCTCAATTAACTTATCATGTGGACAACAGTAATATATGGATACACTCCCTGGTGTTGTCTAGTAATTCCCCAATGCATCTGTAGTGCTGCATACATGGGTAGTCATTCACCTCTCTGCCGATTGCAATATTAAGGGTATACCTATTGTCTACTTTCTCTCTCAATGCATGTTCCATGCTACAGATCTTATTATACTATCAGCTATCCTGTGATTACATATCAGACAAGTATTCCTGGTGTCTCATGTGTCAGTCCATTTCCATGTACTGCACAATCCCAAAGGGAAGTACTGCTGTATGAACAACCCCACAATCACACATGTGCATACATGGACACCCACACAAACACACACACATGCGCACACACATCCTACATGCATCAACCCCCCTCCACTCCTGCAGATTGCACTTACAGACAAGATACCCCCCCCCCCACACACACATACAGGTGAGGTTGCACAAAGATAGTACACACAGTCCTCCCATTACCCATCTGTCAACATGCATAACATATGGTACTCAACAGCATGCAGTGCAGCTATAGTCAATCCATACTAGCAACAGTATACATGTGTGCGATGCATGGGCTGTGTAAGTAGGTGATTCTCCTTCCCCTGGAAGACACTGCATCCATGTACACAGTATTGCTGTGCACCTGTTCTGCACCCTGCCAGGTACTGTGCACCAAACCTCACAGGTGTACAAACCATTGCTGAATGTGTATTACTGTATCAGTTATGTCTGCTCTAATGCTCACAGCCCCTATGTGTTTGAGCAACACATAGCTGGGATGATATGTGGACAGATGTCATATGTGAATGCCTGATGTCTGGTTTACAGATCTCAACATCAGTGGTGCATGTATGACCAATCTGATACTATTACACTGACAACTGTCAGACCTTACCATGGCTATAGAGAGTGTACACACCCTAATTGATATAATGCACTCTTCCTTGATCTGCCATGTGACCACATCACCGCATATATTAACAGTACATGAGCCTGATATGTGGCATATGTCCTGTACATTCATATGCATTGTCTAAGAAATGTGAGAGTTGTGCAGATGCTGACTGCAATGCATACACTCTGTGGGTGCATATGTGTGCACGCCCTTATCATGACAGTTTGTTGCACCTACTGTTATGTGTACTACAGCAGTCACTATTCCTGGCAGGGGTATACTAGCATGGGCCATCTGCATTTGCCAGTATATGGTCAGTCTGCCCTACACATGTCCTCCAACTCTGCATAATTGCAAGGTCTACTCATGTGCACATCCTTTGGAGTGCACACACTGCCATCACTATTGCTGTGGACTTAGGGTTACATCAACCAGAGTTCCTAAACCTGGTGGTGTGCAGATACAGCCAGTCTTAGCATCCTTAAGATCCATGCTGCAGTGCACTGGTGTGTCATGCTGACACACCCTCCCCATCTTCAGCCTTTTTGCAGATGCTTGACAAGTATGGCCTACACATGTGTCAGTTTGCAGTGTCCCATACACTGAACACCATGTGTAACAGCCTAGTCCCAGTTAATAATGTGGACCACAGTATTATGTTATGCCATAGTGTAGCTCTGTAACAGTTGCCATTTTAATGCTGGTGTATACACTGTTGTTGCACTGTATAAGGGTGATGTTTCACACATGTCCCTACTGTAGGCCACGTGTCCCTACATTATGTTCATCTCTGTTTACACATTTCGCAATGACAGGATGTTAGTTATCTAGTAGGTGTCTGACATACCCTTCAGATACTCCATCATGGTCACTACTGTAATGCAGTGCATTTAACAGCAACAATATGTGAACATGTATGGCATGCATTATGAGTAGGTGTGTTAGATGTGTGCATGGAATATACCATAGCCTTTACATGCCCAGTGTATTGGCAAGCATGAACATAAACCATACTCACCAGCTACAGGCTGCTGACTTGGTGGTATACCAGAGGGACCTACATAAAAGTGTGAGAGATGTAATGTCAGTGGCCACAGCTGTGGCACTGCTACAGGGTGGGTGCAGCAGCACAGTACATCAAAAGTACAAGTCCACAATACTACCACTTATGCACATCTGTTTGTTACTGCTACACAGCAACAGACTATATATATGACATCTCACATAGGCATGATCTACCTGTACATATGCAGATGCATATGCAACAGTGGTATACTGATGTGCCCTGTGGCCTTACCTGCATGCTCCTCAGCCGGTGTGTGGGTAGCACCCACCTCCACAATGGTCTCTGCTAGTTGTTGGGTGTGCAGGGAGGCAGGTGCCACGAGGCTGGCGAGGAGTTTCTCCACAAGTGTCAGGGGGATGGATGGCATGACCCCACCCTGTTATTATGTGATCCCCCCCAGACTGCAGCAGCATGCCAAAGTGCATTGCGAAGCAGGTCAGTACAATGATGCCGGACCTGCTCATAATTGTGGTTATGCAGACTGACATCATTGACCTTGTGGACTAGATTGTTCCAAAGGGCAGTCCGCTCCTGCTGCTCATGGGCGGCCCTGCCGAACAGTACCGGATAGTGCTGTATAAGGTGGTTCAAGATTACCTCATTTTCTGCTGCTGAATATCCTGGTAAACAGCCGTGAGACATCTTTCGTAAAAGACATAAAGATGGAAGCAGGTCTGAGCAACTCATACAGCAAGTTTACCATAGTTCTTAATACACATCTCTGTCACACACACCCCCACCATATCAGTGACAACAAACTGTTCACACAACTCAATAAGTATGGATACAGCTTACCTACCAATGGGACATATATTGTATTGTACCACACTTTGTGCTATGTGTTTGCAGCCATGTTCCCTGTGTGGACACTATAATTGCTGGCCTATTACAGATTATTTCACCTGCATAACATTGTCAGGGCCACTATGGTTCCATATATGCATGTGATATGCTTGCTATGTTATTGCTGCACATCTGTCATTCTGTGTTATTGGGGATATCTATGCATGCTGTTGGACATGTTCCAGGATTATGTGGACTATTACTACCCACATATGTTCTACAACAGTGACACAATAGCATGTTTAGGGAATAGTTGCCAGCAGAACCACCTCTCCCATCTCATCTGGCCATGTTACCAGGCCACATCACATGTGGGGCCCACCCTAGGGCCTCCTCATCTGCTGGTCCAACACTACCTTCAGTTGGAACCACCTCAGGGGATGTTGTTTCCCCCAGGGGCACACACAGACATGATCCTGTCACACAAGGTGAGGTCCAGGGTCTGTTCTATAGGGGGCTCCACAGAAACATGTGGGATGTGCTACAGCATCTTGAGGCAACCAGTACACAATCACAGGGTCCACATGATCCTCCTGCTCAGCCTCCAGGCCAGGCACCTTCAGGACCATGGACTGCTGTTGTGGCTAGGAATGGGAGGGGGCCTTGTTCCCATTGTTTCCATATGGGGGCTCATGGGGCTTCCACATCACAGACAACACACACCATCCAGGGTGTTTACTCACCACATGTGTCATATACCACCACTGTAGGCTGCCTTCTATATGTGCCAACCCAAACCACCTCCACAAATATACCTGCTATCCTTCCCCATATTCTCATTCCCTACTTCACAGACAAGGGCAATGTTGTCCCAAGGGGTTCACATGTGACATACCCAACCATGTTGCACACACTTACAGCTGTATTTATATATATATATATATATATATATATATATATATATATATATATATGTGTGTGTGTGTGTGTGTGTGTGCATTGCTATGTGTGATGTTCCCTCACACATAATAAGCAGCACTGTGCTAGTAATACAGGGGACATGTATTTAGATACATATGTATGTGTGTGTTTGTATGTATATATATATATATATATATATATATATATATATATATATATATATATGTGTGCGTGTGTAGATATATTTTATGTTGGGGTACATTCAGACATTAGGTCCACAATCTCTAACTCTCCTTCCTGCACAGCTGCACTGTTCTGCCTTGCTACAACACAGACAGGTGCCACATATGGACACAGCTTAACATTAGGAGGGTATATATAGGGCCAGATTGCAGGTACTCCTATTACATACCTATGGCATTTCAGCATGCTACGATATATGTTAACCTGAGTGTCCTGCAGGTGGAGGGCTCTGGAACCCACATGTCCATCATTATGGCATTGCTTCTACCACCAGCAATTGGCTACAGTAATATACATCCTTTCCATTACACAATATACACTATGTTGGCTTACATCTTGTCAGTCAGTGTTGCTCTGCACAGTTGACGGGTATGGCCCACTACCCACAGGGACAGACTCTATTGTTCATAGCAGTTGTTCAGCTGAACATCATAGCAACACCTGACAGTACATATATATCATTCCACATCATCTATCCCAGTATTATGGGCCAAGTACCACAGTCAATGACATGCATATATACTTCACATGGTTCATTTCCTTGATTTATTTCTAGAGGGTGTTTAATGGTGGGGGCATTACATAGGAACTTTGCGGATAATTTCCATTTTTTGCATGGGGCTAGTTTTTGTCCCCAACATTTGCTGGAAGCCCTACCCTATGGGGAGTTTCTTCGAATGCACAGAATTTGCAGTGATTGGGGGATTTTATAAGAGAGGGTAGGTACACTTTTTACATGTTTATTAACAGGGGTTATGACTACAACATGGTTAAGAAGTCTTTACAAAGGGTTGTAGCATTTAGACTGGGGTTAAAGCAGTGTCAAAATGTCATGCATGGAGAAAGGAATAATACTGAATGTTGCAAAATATTTTGTTTCAGTGTATAATAGTCTGAGCAATAGGATTAATAAAATATTACATAGCTGATGGAAATTTATACTTCAGGCCATGGAATTGGAGAGAATAATAGCAAATAATCCTTGTCTTTCCTACAAAAAAGGAAAAAGTTTTTAAGATTTTTTGGTTTCTAGCTATTTCTCTATGCCCAATAAGACACTGCACATAATTCCTGCCATGAGGGGCACACGCCCTTGTGGTGGTTGCTCTATATGTTTCTGTGTTACAAATTTTAAGAAAATAAATGGCATTAAGTTTTCGCCTGGTGGTAGCTTTTCATGTAACAGTGACGGATAATATATGCTCTCAGCTGCCCTTGTAATTTATTTTACATAGGAGAAAGTAAAAGGAAATTCAAAGTAAGAATAGAGCAACATATAGGACATATAAAGAATGGTAAAATAGAAAGTCATGTTGCAATGCATTTCAAAACAGCTCATAATGCTGATTATTCTTTGTTAAAAGCTTCTGTTTTAGAGCAAGTGTTTATGAAAATTGGTGAAATATGTGATATTAAGGACAAAATTCTTTGTAAAGAATCTGTTTATATTTTAAAGTTCAATACTATGGTACCTGTAGGCTTAAATTTAGAGATTAATTGGAAACAATTACTATGTAATTGAATAATTAATTGATGAATGGTGTTATATAAAGTCTGGGTAAAGCTGTGTGTTTTGTATTACTCCAGGAAGGCTGTAAGCCGAGGCGCTAGAGTTTTGAGTTTTTTTTTATTAAACCTGTGTTTATGCTGTGGCCAGTTCTGGATTTCTTCTTGCTGCTGTTCTTCAAGTAGTTACATATATACTTCACATACCTGTTGTGAATGAGGTCTGTTGTGGATGGTTTCCTTGTAGGAGTTTTTTTTCTCCTTGGCTATGGCCTTAGCCTGCTTGCCTTGTTTCTGTTTTGGTTGTGGATCTGGTTTCTTCAGTAAATGGATTGAGCTGATTGGAATAGATTGCAGCATGGCTTTTGTGGATGATGCACATGATCAGGTGATAGCCTCTGCACCAGTCAGTGTCCTCCACTTGCTACCTGCATGCAACATGCTGTGTAGTACTTCCAATTACCACTGTCATGGCAGCCCACTACTATAAATCCCTACATCATATGGTTGTGGTCCCTTTACCTTTCCCGTATGGTGGACATCCTTCCTGTGTGTGAGCTGAAGTGTTACAGACAGCAGGTAGCAATACATCTTACAAGAGAACTTGCACACTCAGGCCAGCTACATATTTGTATGAGGTTCCAGAACTACAGAAAGAGTGTGAGTAGTGTTGCTGTATGCATTTTTATAGCACCAGTGTTACAGGGTTTGTGTGTACATAATAGTTTAACATGGACTGCAGTAGAGGTGTGCCTGTTATGTTTCGTCTGTCCACCACACAGGTCTTGTGTCAGATATATCACTGGCAGTGTGTGTGTTGAGTGCTATCAGTACATGGCTACTTCCATTTGTGTTTCTGACTTCATATTCCTGACTAAGGGTATGTTGCAGACTAGCCTGTAAAACCAACAACTTGCGTAGTGTATGACAACACTATTTCACTTATGGGCCTGTGTCCTCCACCTACATACCAAGCTTTGTCCATATGACATGCTGTCACAGGTTATGTAGTGGCCTGCGAGTATGTCATGCTGCCATTCCTGCCATCATTCCACTGCTGTTGTAGCCCCCACACATATAGTCGGTTTGAGTCCATATATATGTGTGGGCCTCATCTGCACAATACATGTGTGCAATTCTGCAGTCCAGAGGTCAGTGTATGTAACAGTGGTATATGCCCCTGTATGTCAGTCTATGGGGAGATGCACCATAACTATCCTAGGCTGTTACAACATGTGAGGGATATCAGGGGTGAGCTGCCTTACGGGGTCTGGATGTACATTACCATACAATTCACTTTGGGAAAATGCAGGCCTACTGCTTCCTGCCATACAGACTGTTCTGCTTGTCAGTGTAATTGTGATGGTTTCAGTTATGCCTTCTATGTAACAGATACATCTCATTGTGTCAACTGAAGTCTTTTCCCCCTAGGGATTGCATACAGAGTATAGGAACAGGCTTCTGGACTATACATCTGCATTACTCACTGTTGATTGATTGTTATCCTGTGGCCCAGTCTGTTTTTACTGGTGTACTACTTGAAGGCCTTGGCCTGGAGAGCAACATATGTTATGCTTTCTGAAATACTGTATTAATTGATCTGTTTGAGAGATGCAATGGTCTGTTTATATGTATTTCAAAGTCTAAACAAGTATATGACATGGCATATACAACTGTAATAGTACACAAATAAAGCTTCCTCATGTATGTAAACCTGTGTGTGGTGTTATATCCTTTGACCTCTCTGTGGGTATGTTTCAGGAAACAACTGTCTTTTGTATGGGTGACTCATACAGTGTCCATTTGGTAAGGTGGCAACTGTAGGAATACTGGCTGTTATGTATGGTGCGCACCCTCTAAATATGTATCTTCCTATACATATGTGTGTGTATATGTAGTTACACATATATCTATAGATATATATATATATATATATATATATATATATATATATATATTTGTATCTGCATATATGTGTGTGTATATGTATCTTAGGAATGTTTATTGCTTTCACATTGTACATTCCCTATGGTAGCCGGACTGTACTACATGATATGTTATTGAGACCAGCCAGACATCATACAGGTGGGATGGATTACTGTTAACATCTTGTTGCCATGTTCTCTCAAGTCCTGGTTATGTGACTTGCAACAGTTGGTATTGTATTGCAGGGCAGACCTGTTTGGCTGTGTGAGGGGGGTAATATCAATATGTACAAGATGTATGTATCTTGGGGACCCTCAATCCCATTAATGGTGCCTGTGGTCATACATGTATTTGTTATGTTCTCTTTTATATCTATAGCTGCTGTATATCTGTATACACACACACACACACACACACACACACATATATATATATATATATATATATATATATATATATATATATATATATATATATATATATATGAACATCAACATTCACTTCAGTTTCACTTCACTCATCGAGTCCACTTGTTCGAAGTAGTGAAACTTTGAACATTGACTTTGGCAATCACACTACAGCACGGAATGGGAATATTCCCTTTTCCCTGCTGTAGTGCGATCTCGGAGTTGGTATATTTAAGTAGGGGGGTGTGGAGTGCAGGGGGGCTTGCCTCCCTGCAAATACATGTTTTAGCATTTTTTTTTTGGGGTAGCCCGGGGAACTAGACTTCATCGAAAGTGCACTTTTATTTAACTGGACTTTCGCTGAAGTATAGGGTCTACTGCTCTATTTTGAAGACGTGTATTTTCGATGTAGAGCAGTAGACCCATATATATATATATATATATATATATATATATATATATATATATATATATATATATATATATATATATATATATATAGAGACATATATATGTAGACATATATATCTACATATATATCAATATATATATATATATATATATATATATATATATATATATATATATATATATATAGATTCTTATATATCTATATAGATAGAAATATATATACACACACATGTGCTATTGTAACCTGACAGTAACTTTTTTGTTGATTGTAATGGGACTTTATTACATTTTATTCACGGTGGAGTTTTTCTCCCCGGGTCTCTGCCGAAAACGAGCCAAAAGCTCAGTCAGACTAACACAGTTAACACATGTAAAATAAATAAATACATAAATAAATATATATATCTACATGTTTAAATACATTTCCTGTACTGTTGAATGACTGGGCTGGATGATATGTTTGTGAAAACATCAGGGTTATGTATATCTGACATGGCTTAGTGGTAAATCACTTTGGCTATGGTGTGCAGGATCCTGGGCTCAAGCCTTGGAGAGGCAGTTGGGCAGAGCAAGGGCCATTGGATACAGAGTGATTAAGGCACTTTTAAGCAGTTGTAAGTGGGCTTGCACTGAGATAAGCACAGCTACTTAGTTAGCTTCTGAATTGCTTAACCTGTGTAGGCATGGCTTACCCTTGTGCAAACAGGCTTAAAAGTGCTTACCCCCACACTAATTTCTTTAAAAGAAATGAAAAAGGGTTGATAGGAAAGTGGTGAAAAAGGGGCACAAAGAGGGAAAAAGTAGGGAAAATAGCTAGGGATGTGCAGAAAGGGTGTAGGGAAGGCCCATAGCTGCCCTTTTCTTCTACAGCAACAGCTGTGCATATACACTGAATTTTAAGATATATTTGAACACTCATACCCCTGAGAGAGGGGTGAGGACAACAATAATATGTTGTTAAGCCAATTAGACCAGATCACGTGTCTAGTGGACATGTGTACAAAATGGAAAGCTATGTATGGGGCGAGATTTTTTTTTTTGGGATCAGATTGCCCTTTTTTTTCAGGTGAGAGTGGGTTGTTGGGTAGGGGCAGTAGGTATATTTGGGGAGGTAGGTTAGGTAGGTTAATAGACAAGAAAGACAAGACGCATACAGAGGCAGTATATGACACGTGGGGGGCAAACACCTTGATGGGGAAAGGTGTTGGGAAATTGGAAGCCCATGAGCCCCATAGTGGAAACAGTGGGACTGAGGTCCCCACCCATGGGCAGTCACCACTGCACCTTCATAGCCTGGCTGTGTTGGGGGCTCTGTAGTAGAGCCAGGCTGACGCTCTAGTTTTAACACACAGCCCTCAAGCTGGCATAGCAGATCTCCGATCTTCCTGTGGAGCTTGCTATGCATCATAACTCTGACCTGGCGACAGGTGACAGGTTCCTGTTCGTGCCCGCTCCCAGGGGGGTGAGCCCCACCCCCTGAGGAGGTTCCACCCAAAGGTGGTGCAGGACCAACAGATGAGGAGGTCCTGGGTTGGGCCCCAGACATGCTGGTGCCCAGTGCCACGGCCAGCTGAGGTGGGACAGGTGGGTCTGCGGGGACCGGCCTTCCTAACCGTGCTATGGTGTTTACATTTTATCAACATATGTGGGTTAGTAATAGTCAACACATTCCAGGATTAGGTATAACAGCATGCATAGATATTCCCATTAACCCAAACACCAGATATGGAACAGTTGCATAGCAAGCAGAACACATGCATATATGGGACCACAGTGGTCATTACAACAGCATACAGGTACATTGATGGCAGAATGCCACCAATGTCGGAGTATTTCAACATAACACATGCATAAAAACAAATTTAAATAATTATCAAACAATAGGACATATGTCCCAACAGTAGAGTTAAGTCAGCACATACCAACTGAGTTGTGTATTTAGTTTATTGTTGAAGATATGAGGGGGGGGGTGTCAATTAACAACTAGTATATTCCTGTGGTTCGCATTACTGTCCTAGTTAGTGCTGTGATATGTACCTTGCAGGTATTAGTACACTACCCTATTGCCTTAGTTTGAACAGTGGTATGGCTGTTGATGACTATATACATGAACTGGTTTTACCTGCAGTATACACCTCTTACCTGGTATACCTGTGTAGGTATTGTTTGTTAACACTACCTGTTTCTACACATACTCCCAGATTGATGTTATGCACATAACTGTCCATCTCTTTTTGCACACACTCTGGGCATGTCTTCACCACATGCAGGTGAACCAGGATATATTTTGACTATTGCCCTCTTAAGCCTTTAGTGACTTGTACAATGACAGGTTTGTTTTATTTGACATTTTCCAAATATGTACAGGTCTGACAGTCAGTTATATGACATGAAATGCTGCCTACATGTCAAACATTAGCACACTGATATGGCAGGGGAACAGGGTAACAGCCAGCAGATATGGGCCAAATGACTGGACATTCTAGATATTTCTGTACACATTTGGGAGGTATGATTCTGCATACGGCTTACCACCACTCCCAGGATTCCAACTATGGCTGTGTCTGCTAAAAATAAAACACTGTCCATCACAGTTGAGTGTGGTATATAGGTATTGCTGTGTATCTCTTGTCTGATTTCTTTCTTTAATTCTCCTGTGGTTTTACATTCTGACCTTGTAATTACAACACTCTTATACAGGATTTCCTAGACAGTTGTATTATGTAGTACAGTGTGGTTGACAGTGATGAGTAATACCTTATTATTCTGAGCAACTGCAACACTAACAATGCCATACAATACCAGAGTAATCAGTACCAGTACAGGATATCAATCTTTTATTTATAGGCACAGTGTTCGTATCTGACAGACCTGTGGGAGCAGTGCTTGTTAGCACTACCTGCATGTTGCCACACAAATTACCAGTTTCCACATTAGTATTATGCATGTACATCTCACTCTGTTGCTGTACACACTCTGGTCACAGCTTGACAACATGGGGGTGGAGATGGGACATACTTGGCTACTTACTCTCATAACATTTTGGAGGGTTGCTAGAGTGACAGGTTTGTTGTTATAAATGTCTGACAACCAGTTGTATGTCTTGTTTGCTGCCTAAACATCTGGGATCATCCCACTGATTTGCCAGAGGGACAGGGTAACAGGCAGCAGCTATGGGCCGATTTACTGAAAATTCTGGACATTTCTGTACACTTATGGGGTATGATTCTGCATACAGCCTACTACCACTCCCAGGATTCGAACTATGACTGTGTGTGCAAAAAATACAACAGTTCACATCGTAGTTGAGTGCACTATTTGGGTTTTGTTGTTTGTCTTTTCAATGTTTTCTGTCCAAGTCTCTCTCAGCTGTGCTATTTGACCTCTTGTGATTACAACTGATTACAACAGTCATATACAGACATTCCTACACAATTTATTTATGTAGCACAGTGTGGGTAAAAGTGCTTACTATAACAGTACTATTAAGTAATTGCAACTGTACATTACCATATGATACCAGAGTGAACACATGCAGTCCAACAGTTAGACCTTAATTGTCAGGCTATTATGCTTTTATTTACATACAACCTATACAAGACTCTTCCTGGCCTATTCTCTGGTGTATGCAGTACATTCCTTAAACAATACAGGTTATATACAGACAATTAACTTACTACTGCTTTTAGATTTATTTCCTATGACAGTACATGCAAGAGTATTACTAATCTGCCTCGCAACCGCTGCAGTCTACAGTCATGGGCTTCCTGGTTCATAGCCCACTCACCTGCCACTGTGAAAGACATAAGAGGAATATTTAGCCATACCTATCCATAATATACATGAGCTGGCAATTATTAAACAGGTAGTGGACTTATACTTGCACATGGCTGGGACTTCCCCTGTCCTCCTAGCCTCTTAGATCCACTGATCTAAGAGATCACACTTTCTCCGCTTCAGGTCAGCATAGTGATGCCTGACCTGCTCACCAGTTCGGGGTATGCCAGTGGCACTGGTGAGGTCATGGGCAAGACGGTCCCAGGCTTCTGCTTTGTATTGGGAGCCCTGGTACTTGCCCTGCAGCAGTCTCTGGTAATGGTCTTTCACAAGGAGTCCTGCCATGACTCTGGACTCCTGGATGTCCCAGCGCTGCAGCTGAATGTGCACACCCTCTCCCATTCCAGACATAGTGCCTACAACCAGTTATGAGATGTATTCCCACCTGTTGGGTTTAAATAGGGATGGTTTCCTGCACTTTGCCATGATTGGACGGTTTTGAAAAGGCTAAGCTATGGGCAAACCTGCTTACCTAAGGTTGGCATTGTTTAAATAGGTATACCAATGGCAGACTGAGATTATCTGGCCTACACATTGCTTACACCTACTAAGCTGGGCTGTGCAATGCTTAGCATTGCTTAATATTTAAGTTGCATTATATTTGCATTGTGGCATTGATTTATTATTCATTACCTGTTATATATGTTTGGTATCCATGATTCATGTGTACGTACACTGTATGGGGTCCTTGTGTTTATTAGGGGATTTCAACACTTTATTACAATGACACCTCACATCTGGGCTTAATGCAGTACTCCAGTTCACATATTTATGTCCTGTAGTAAGTTATACAATATAAAACTGTATATAGATTCCTTTCACATGTTCAATTTGTATTTCCTATAGTGAAGATCTGTTTGGTGATACCTCATCAATCTTATGTACTGTTGTGATGGCTTAGTGGTTAACTACTGTGACTATACTATACAAGGTCCTGGGTTCAAGACCTGTGAAGGCTGTTTATTTTGTTTCTGGCCAGAACAGTGACTGATGCATACAGATTGAGTAAGGCACTTTAAGCAGCTGTAAGCGGGTTTGCGTGGGTTTTCACGAAGGTAAGCAATGCTAACCTCTGGTTAAATATACTTACAGAGTGTTAGCTTCAATATTGCTTAACCTGTATGCGCATTGCTTACCCCATGCAAACAGGCTTAAACCTGCTTACTGCTTCCTAAATATGCTTACTCCCACTTACTACTGCTTAAATATGCTTACTCTTGCTTAATAGTGCTTACACTTGCTTACCACTGCACTAATTTTACAGTAATGTCTAACGGTTCTTGGGAAGGTGGTGGATTTGGCAACTGTATGTATTTATCATTCATTACACATTTTACCTTCCATTTGTATCCCTGACTCTTGTGTACATATACTATATGAGGCACTTTTGATTATCTGTGGACTTTGCAACATTATGACAATGACACCTCACATCTGCATTTAATGCAGTACTCCAGTTCACAAATATATGTTATGTCGTAGGTTATGCAACAAAATAAATTGATCATAAAGTGATTTGACATGGAAAATGGATTGTACTGGAGTGGGACTCGAACCGGCAATGACTGTTTGCAAGACAAATGCTCTGCACACTACACTATTGCTGTACTGCTTCATTTGCATATATCTTGCTTTTTATCCTCTTGTGCCATTTAAGGTGCATTAACCATAGTTAAGCAATGGGAAAACCCATGCAACTATGGTTACATTTAATCTGTTTTATAAAAAAAAAAAAATTCTTTATCTTTACTGTTTTAGATATTGCTCTTGTAAACTTGGGGGGGATGTTGCTGGGGGTATGCAAACACCTATGAGCAGTCTCGCTCATTCTTATTCATACACTGCTGTTCTTCATTGCAGTGGCATGTATATTCTGAGAGCTCTGCTCTCAGACACGCCCCCTGCACTCGTACACACTCCACATCCGTTTAGGAGCTCAGGCAGTGTGCCTTCATTAATATGCATGGCGCACTGCCATCCTACTCCTAAACGGCTGCTTCCGTGCAGGACTAAGCTAGTCCTGCACAGAAGAATAGTGAATCTGGGGGTATGTGTAAATTTATCATGGGAATTCCTGTTTTATTTCCCCTCTCCATTTTTTCTTTCTTTTATTTATTTTAATTATGCATTCCTTTGTCCTTCTTTTATTTTCTTTCTGTCCCATTTTTGTTCAGTTTTCATTACCTCACAGGTTAGACAGCTTTAGCCCACTGCTCATCCATGGATGTTCTCATAGGGTCAGGCAGTGTCACCAATCCTGTAGGCACCCTGACATGCCTCACTAAACGTGGGCTTCAGGACTTGGTTTAGGACGTGACAGCCCAGTCCATGGATGGATGCCTTCAGCCAATCGGGGATTCTTTTAAGTGGGTAGAAGTCCCTCTGCCCCATTAGGCACCAACCACCTCACCACCACAGACCCCTGCACCCCCAGCATTGGGGTTGTCAACAGCAACACCATCAGGCAGTGGAAATATTTTAGGACTTGTGGACTGAGGATATTTGTTGGGCTGGACTTCTCTTCACCCCATTCTTTCCCTTATTCTCACTCCTATGCCCTCTTACCGCCTTCCCACACTCACTACTCTCTTATATAAAAACAAAACTGTAAAGGTAGTGGGACTATCTCCTGGAAAAAAACATAGTACCCCTCCTCTCCCTCCTTCTCCAGCACAACCCTCTTGATGTTTTCCTTCTGTGTTCCCATCTTTATGTATTGTTTTTCCATCTTTCCAATCTCCTCCTTTACATTTTTTTAAGAAACCTATAATGCTGTCCAAAAAAGGACACCCAAAATAAAACATTTTAAATGTATTTTTTTAAATATTAATAATAAAAACTGTGCTGTCAGCCACTTGCCTTAAGTCTTTCAAGCATGACCATGTATAGCAGCATTTGGCCTCAGTATCTGAGTATATAAGAAATCATACAAAGCCTAAGGTTTTCATGTAGTCCTTCATATACTTAATTAACGTCAGGTACTTTACAATTTTGCTGTAAGTGGGCATGAGTCTTAAAACAACTTTTCATTTACTTGGGGTAAACAAACTGTACTCACTGTATTTACATAGAGGTGCAGTGGTGCTCTTCATGAGTAACTGATAGACAGGCACAAAACCCAGCACTATGAATACAACCCAAATATTAGTGATTATACGAATGTATGCTAAAATCCCCCACTTACACAGATTTTTTTTTTTCAAATCTGAGGTCAGCACAAACCTTAGCAGATACAAAGTATAGCTGTATCACAAAGGAGAGTATAGTAATAGAGAGGGGGAGAAGCAAAAGAAATGTTTAAAGAATATGGAAAAAGATGTATGGCATGGCAGTTATAGTTTAAAAGCTGAGAGAGAATAGAGTCCTTTAGGACAGGACAGTAGAAATACAATCTGATAGGACTCGATGACAAAATACCACTATTATGCCTCATACCTCTACAGAAGGGAAATAGCTGGAAACAATGAAGGCAGAAATGTTATTGTTTGTGAAGTTACAGATAGACAGATAAAGAGATAGACGGATAGATGTACATCAAAAATTCTAAGTCCTCATTTGCAGGACTGGAACATGTGCATTATTGGGATCACTGCAACAAATCTACAAGTTTGGGAGTACAGCAGCTCCTGCATGTCAACAGTAACTTTAGTAAAAGCCCTGCCCATTGTAGATATGTCACCAGTAACTATACTAAACATGCTGCCCATTATAGATATGTCACCAGTAACTATACTAAACATTCTACCCATTGTAGACACGTCACCAGTAATTATACTTAAAGTCCTGCAAATTGTAGACATGTCACCAGTAACTTTACTAAACATGCTGCTCATTGTAGAAGCATCACCAGTAACTATACTAAACATGCTGCCCATTATAGACACGTCACCAGTAATCATACTCCTGCTCATTGTAGACACATGTCAACAGTAACTATAGTAAAAGTGTTGCCTATTGTAGACATGTCACCAGTAACTATACTAAACATGCTGCCCATTGTAGATATGTCACCAGTAACTATACTAAACATGTTGCCCATTGTAGACGTGTCACCAGTAATTATACTAAACATTCTTCCCATTGTAGACACATCACCCTTGACTATACTAAACATGCTGCCCATTATAGATACGTCACCAGTAACTATACTCTTGCCTATTGTAGACATGTCACCAGTAACTTTACTAAACATGCTGCTCATTGTAGAAATATCACCAGTAACTATACTAAACATGCTGCCCATTGTAGACACGTCAACAGTAACTATAGTAAAAGTGGTGCCTATTGTAGACACGTGTCACCAGTAACAATGCTAAACTTGCTGCCCATTGTAGACACGTCACCAGTAACTATACTAAATGGGCTGCCCATATGCGTCACCAGCAACTATACTAAATGTGCTGCCCATTGTAAACATATATCACTAGTAACTATGCTAAATGTGCTGCCTATTGTAGACACATGTCACCAGTAACTATACTAAATGGGCTGCCCATACACTTCACCAGCAGCTACACTAAACATGGTGTCCATTGTAGACACATGTCACCAGTAACTATCCTAAACTGGTCTATATTATATCATTGACCACTTAATTTGTCGAACACATAAACATCGACAGCAAAGGGTTGAAAACATATAATGTTGAACGGGCAGTTAAGCGAATTCTTTCTTCGGGAAAGAATTCACTTGACCATGCCAAACTAACATAAACTTCTAAGCCATAACAAAGTGGGGGGCTTCACCCCCCACACCCCCCAAAGTGGGGAGTTGTGCCCCCACACTCCCTAACTAAATATACCAACTCCAAGATCGCTCTGCATTGGGGAAAGGGCAAATTCCCAATAATGGCCTAGCAAATTCTTTCCCGATAAAATAATTCGCTTAACTGGCCATTCGACATTGTAAGTTTTCAACCCTTAGCTGTCAATGTTTAGGCATTTGACAAAATAAGAGGTCAATGATATAATATAGACCCATCCTAAACATACTCCTCATTGTAGACATTTGTCACCTGTAACAATACTAAATGTGCTGCCCATTGTAGAGGCATGTCACCAGTAACTATACCAAATGTGCTGACTGATACAGATGCTTGTCATAAGTAACTACTCTAAACGTATATGCTGCCCATTATAGTCACATCACCAGCAATTATATTAACTGCCCTGCCCATTGTAGACATATGTCACCAGTAATAATACTAAATGTTCTGCCCATTGCAGACGCACGTTACCAGTAACTATACTAAACATGCTGCCCATTGTAGACACGTCACTAGTTACTATACTAAATGTGCTGCCCATACACATCATCAGTAACTATACTAAATGTGCTGCCCATTGAAGACACATCACCACTAGCTATACTAAAGGTGCTGCCCATACAAATGTCACCAGTAACTATCTTAAACATGCTGCCCATTGTAGACGCATGCACCAGTAACTATATTAAAAATGCTGCACATTATAGACTCATCACACTCATGTTTTCTGTACTTACAGGCAGCTCAAAAATGCTATATGTTCATTTTAAGAAAAGAAATACGTGCAAAATGAGGATTAGGAGTTTGTTCCTGTAGCTAACAGACAAGCCAATTTTAATACACTCACAAAACTGTTTCCCCCTTATTACTGCAAACCATCCTTATATTTCAAGTGCAAATAGCTGTAGCTCCAAAATATGAAGTCCTTGTATCCATTAAAGTAGTATGGTTAAGATTAGGACTGCTAGCTTGCATTCAAGTTCACAGTTTCAGGCACACAGATCCCCCAAACACTTAGCTTGCAGCCCAGCTGAACAGTTACACATCAGCCTTCTGTGTACCTTCTTGCTGCTCTTTCATAACATCATTTGTATATATAACTGTATTACAGTTCTACACTTAGAGATGACAGATGCTTCATTAAATAAGCTAGTCTTTACTAAGCTGTGGGGGTTTACTACTCTTCATGAAAAAAAATTGTTGTAGCAGTTCTTACATGCATAAATGTTGCAATATCCAGGAATTATCTAGTAAATGTTTGGTGTTGAAAAAGATGCAAAATTTGGATCAACCATGTTGGACAAAAATTACTGAAAGGATAACCACATTGAATACAATTTTTACTACAGTTAATTATATACTAGAAGTGTCTGTTTACTTTATTAAGAGTTCTTTCTCGGATTAAACCCTCTCTACATTTGTATAACATACAAATTAGTCAAATGTGTTTGGAGTCTGCTGTGTTTTGCTATTTTACAAACTTGCAGCTGCATTGCACCTTGAACAGTGGTGTAGACTTTTTTGTGCTCTGATGAAATTAGCTTACATCATTCATTAATCACTTCTGGAAGATGTCAGTTTCTTATACAAGTTTCGGTTCTCTTCATATGTGTGTTCTTCAGTACAACTAGTAATGAATTGCTTTCCAAAACGTCATCTTTTATTTTCCACAAGACACTGAATATGCTTAGCTAGTGTCTGCACCAGTATAAGTAAATGCTCTATTTTAACTGGTAAAATATTTACCTTAGCTTCAGAAATGAATAACCCCTACAGGCAAACAAATGCATAGTCTTTTCTTTAAGATCCTCTATAAGGTTACTTGCAGCATGTTTTATCAAGGAAGCATGACTGCAGTGAGATGTTTCAGAAAGGATGAAAACCTTTGGGCTTAATGCTACATTTTCACTGTTTATTGTGTCCATAATGCTGAGGGCAAATAATTTAGTTTTACCTTTCCAAACCAGTGAGCTATATTAAGAATGGGAAGTTTGACAGATACAATAAAATAAGAAGGCATCATTAAATGATACAGACCCATTATCAGTGACCTTTCATGTGTTTAACAGTAGATTGTTCAGGGTAAGTGCTTTAAACATTCTACTGATAATATTCAGTTTTAATACTGATCATCAAATGTATTTTTAATTAGAAAGAGAACAGTTTGTAGCCCAGACTGCTTGGCCAGCTGCTCAGATTACCCAGCTCATTGCTGTTTGTTGTTCTACAACATTTGGTAAATCACATCTTACATTTATTCATGTTGAAAAACCTTGATATCATATATAATAAGCTCAAATAAAAAGGCATTTGGTAAAATAAACCCAAATACGTTAGTATGCATTGCCATAAAAGTACTCTGATAATGATGTAGTATGATTTAGTTTTTTTAAATAAGCCCCCCACACACTTCCCATTTGGCCTTTCCACAGTATGTCCTTTCATGTAAAAGGCTGTTCACATAAAAAACTTGGTGGTGGGTAGCTCACTTAGGTTATGGCAGTGTGTGGAAATATCAAAGAGACACAAAACATGTAGTTCTTTATGTTCTCAGTTTCATGGTCAGGATACATTCTTTTTTCCATCTCATTGTGCATGTCCACTTGCATATATTTTCAAACTTTTGTCTAACAATTTAATTGCAGTGCCTGCAGCATATATATTGTACCAGTGGCCTTCACCTGAGCTCACAGGTGGTCCATGCTATCGTCAATCTATCTTCACTGTAAAAATGGCATGCTCAATGACTTAGTCCAATGTCCTCAGCAGATATTTGATCCTATTTCTCCTGACCTATATTTAGGTACAGCCAGCATTTGCGCCATGATTAACATCTGTCTCTTATCCTAATCACTTACTTATTTAGATTATGCATTTAACACTTAGCCCACAAAAACAAACAGACTGCAACTATTCTGTCATCTTTTTCACCCACATCAAAGCAGCCAGTGTATAAAAGAGCATGATGAAAGAGTGAGGCAGGCCTCTGTAGGGCTGAACTGCTCACAAACTTCAAACATCTCTGGATAGATATTTACATGTCATAGCATTTGAGAAAAACGTTCAAATAAAATTAAGTATTTAAAGAAATAATTAAAATGAGTCTCACCAATAACTACAAATACTAAACTTCCCATGTGACTTTCTTTCTAAAACTGTCCTTTAAGAAGCATGTGCTCAAATTTGTAAAAAAAACTATTAATATATTTGTGTATCTGTCTATATAAATGCATACAATATATGAGTACAATATATTTTGTTGAAGGATCATTTAACTGCTGAAGTTTCTTGGTGTGGAAAATGTTGGTACAGCTGGACAAATTAAGGTAGAGTCAATTTTCTAAAGACCAGTTATAACTTAATAGTCTGGATTTGTCTTTTCTTCAGTGTTGGCAGAGCCCCCGTGTCAGTGGGTTGTGGAGGTACAGCCCCATATTAAATTGTTTTTGGAAGTTGTAGTTCTTTCACTTTACATATATTTTTAGATAAACAGAGTTAAGGTCACTTATGTAAATGTACTTTATACTGTTATGATCATTAAGTTTATATGTTTTTTCAGTGTCTATATCTATCTATCTATATATATATATGGGTGCCTATTATTTAAGCAAATGCTTAAAGTTGTGAACATTGTTTTGTCGGATGTATTTACACAAAATGACAAAATGCTGAAAGCACAGAACAGCGATTTTTTTTTCCTAGGGAAAAAAATCAATGGGCCCATTTTGAGACTTTGCCATTTCCTCCACTGTGGTGTGAGCTCAGAGTTGGTATGTTTAAGTAGGGGGGGGCGAAGCACCCAACTTTATTTTGTGTTTGTTTTTTTTGCTGATCCGTGTATTAGACATTTTGTATTTTTGGACTGTTTGGGTTGATTATATAGCATTCGCAATTTCAAGCGTTCGTTAATATAGTACAGACCCATATATATTATATTATATATAGAGAGAGGGAGACAGCGAGAGAGAGAGAGAGGTGTGTGTATGTGTGTGTGTGTGTGTGTGTGTGTGTGTGTGTGTGTGTGTGTGTGTGTGTGTGTGTGTGTGTGTGTGTGTGTGTGTGTGTGTGTGTGTGTGCTAAAAAAGGTTTGTGTTTTATATAATGGTGCATATACAGAGATCAATAATTGTTGTTAAATAATATATTTGTATGTATATAACTCGTATATTATGTTAAACAATAAGAATTCTCAATAAAGATAAAAAAAACTTGATCAGTACCTTCACTGTCAGTGCCAGTAGTAATATAATTCATTCTGGTCAACTAATTTAGCTCTACAATGATGGATGTTAATGCATCATGAATTATACTTAAAGCACACTATGGTGGTGAGATCAAATACTATCTTATAAGAATAACATTCCAAAATCAATGAAATTTTGTACTGGATTGCAGTCACTTACATTTCCATCAGAATTTATTCTTAAAAATTGGACAAAGTTAATTTATTCTCAATTTCTATAGTCTAAGAGTTTGGAAGGATTGTAGCTACTGTCAAAAAGCCTGACAGTTAATATAAAATGTGTTTTATGAAATACTGTCATTTATTTAAAATGACTTTTTAACTGAAATGAATGCACTTACAGTCTTTATATAGGAACTGTTATCATCTTACCTGTGCTTGAAACAATTAATTTAATGCTAAGTATCAGCTTATTGCTTGTCTTGATTGATGAGGGCAATATTCAAATATACTGTAAGAAAAATATCTGAAGATGGAAATACATTAGATAATTATCCTGCAGCAGTATGCAGCCCTGTTAACTTCTCAGAAAGGAAGACAGTTTCATACATCAAGTGGATTTAATTCAAATATGTCAGTAAGTCTCCCAGCATTTGTTCTGAATGACTGGGTATACTGGGTACTGCACTGATCAGACAGCACAGAAATGAGAAATGATGGCTTTCAATGTTTAGAGAAGAATGGCTTGAGATAAGATTTTCAGTATAAATTTTACATTTCTGTTCAATTTTTCAACAGAATTAATATTGTTTTTATATTTTATAATGGCACATTTCATATGGTACTTAATCCACAATTCATAAATCAAGATATGAATTGTATACAATCATTGCACAGCATAAGCAAAGTAATCAAGGGTGTGATATAAGCTTAGTCAAAATTAAACCTCCAGTGTTAAGGCATCACATTTTACACTTGATACTTTTCTACTACTTTTGTAAACTGCATTTTGGAAGACACTAGCATTTACAAATAATCAGGTATATAACTGAATAATATGCGTTTATAACACATGTAATAGCCTTGTTTATCTAATATGAGAATCCCGCGTTTGAATAAGAATAAAAACACTTCTTTCCTTTACAGATTTTTATTGTAATCACAGCATTAGTCTCAGAGATGGATGTTTTCAGCAGATGAATCACCATAAGTTACAGACAAGACACACCATTCTAACATTTCTAAGGAGCAGGCATTCCATATTTAAACTCTAGGATAAAAAAGAAGTGTGACTTTTCCATTCTCATCACCCAACTGATAAACAGTTGAAAGCTGGAGGGAAAATCACATCCTGTTTGATGATGAAAAGACATGAGGTATTAAGTCTGTATAATAAAAGAAAACGCAACAATTTTCTTCTAAATGCCATTTGAGTTAACATATCTTCAAATGTCCAGTTCGAATATATAAAATGTCATGAGTTCTGAACGTTTTCTCTCTCTCTATCTTGCTTTTAACAGAATGCAAATAACAAATGAAGTAGGAGTTGTCACCCTGTAGGTAGCTTTAGTAAATAAACATTTTGCACACCATTCAATTTAGATTTAATGCTAACATAGTTTCATTGTCCTAGTTATCATTTTTAAGGCTGGGTGCATTTTTTTTGTATTTTCTATAACTGTTTCAGTGATTTTTAATAACTCTGTGCTGCATTTATTTGTTATCACTGTTTTTCTGCATGCATTTTTATAGAAATTCCACCTGCTTGTTACTGTACTTTTCTTAGGTTGCCGATTGCCTTGCTTCTGTTCTGATATCTGTATCCATTTTATTTTTCCCACCTGCATGACCAACTGTTGTTAGATTCTTAAAACTTGGTGGCTTTTGAGTTGCCCACCTCTACTATAAATTTGATATTGGACACTACTCCCAGTCCTGTCACATCAGCTTATTCTGCTAAGTACAGTGAGATCATTTGGGAAGGCCCACTCCCTTAGTTTTTAACCATGAATTATCTTCTGTTTCCTCCTTTACTACTTAAAAAAATCCACTTTAACTCCTTTTACCGTATTTGTGTCTCTTCCTACTTTATTACTTAATTTTGCTTTTGCTGCTTGTTCTTAAAAGTGTTCGGTTGCATTTATTCTGCTGCATTGAATACTGCTTGTTAGTAGCCCGATTAAATTGTAATTATTATTCTAAGCCTCTTAGTTTTAGTTTAAAGATGTGGGCTTCAGGCCAGTTATTTTACATTAAAAAGGTTTGTGGTCTGTGTGACACCCCATGGTGTGAAGCATCCACCTGCACAACAAATTATTTTCTGTAATCTGGACTGGCTAACACAGGGGGTCCTCCCAAAGCTTCTTTAAGCTTCTGGAATGCCTGCTCACATGCTGGGGTCCACACTACCTTATCTGGCCTGTTCTTCCTTGTCAGGTCTGTGAGGGGAGCAGCTATGGTACTATAACTGGGGACAAACTTTCTGTAGTACCCTGCTGTCCCTAAAAATGCCCTAACCTGCTTTTTAGTAACAGGTGCAGGCCATGCCTGCATGGCTTCCATTTTGGCAGGTTCTGGCCTTATCTTATCACTCCCCACTCTATGTCCTAGGTAGGAGACCTCCGCCATACCCACCTGACATTTGCTTGGCTTAATGGTCAACCCTGCCCTCTGTAGTCTGCCCAGCACCTCCCTGACATGCTGAAGGTGCTCTGGCCAGGAATGGCTGTAGATGGCAATATCATCTAGGTAAGCAAGGGCAAACCCTCCTGCTCCTGCTAGGATATGATCTACGAGCCTCTGGAAAGTCTCTGGGGCATTCTTCATCCCAAAGGGCATCTTTGTGAACTCATACAAGCCAAAAGGAGTCACAAAGGCTGACTTCTCTCTAGCACTGGGAGTCAAGGACACCTGCCAGTAACCCTTGGTAAGATCAATGGCTGTAAGATACTTATCCCCACCCAGCTGCTCTAGGGCCTCATCTGTCTTAGGCATGGGGTATGCATCTGACTCTGTGTGACTATTTAATTTCCTGTAGTCCACACAGAACCTGGTGCTGCCATCCCTCTTTGGCACCAGCACCACTGGGGAGGCCCAGGGACTGTTGGACTCTTGAATCACCCCTAAGTTCCAACATCTCCTGTACCTCCTCCCTCAGAGTCTGTTTGACTCTCTCAGGCACTCTATAAGGGGCCTGCCTAACAGGCCTTTGGGGTCCTGTATCCACCTGGTGCTGCACCAGGTGGGTGCACCCTGGTTTCCCAGTGAACATGTCCCCAAATTCCTGCAACACTGCTTGGATTTCTCGGACCTGGGTAGGAGATAGCTGCTGGGACATTGCTACCCCTTCCACTGAGATCATCAGTCCCCAGATCTCCCTCAGACGACTCCTGCAATCCACTGCAAATGCTCAGCACAAGGGCCTCCCTATCATGGTAAGGTTTCATCATGTTAACATGGTACAATTTGTGCCCCTGCCATCTGCCTAGCAGTTCCACCATGTAGTTAACATCACTTACCTTTCTTACCACCTTGTAGGGACCCTCCCAAGCTGCTTGCAGCTTGTTGTGTCTGACAGGAATGAGAACCATTACCTGCTGCCCCACAGCATACTCTCTAGCTCGAGCATTCCTGTCATACCACATCTTTTTCAGTTATTGGGCTTCTGCCAGGTTCTCCTGGGCCAAGCCCATGAGTTCCCTGAGCCTTGTCCTGATGTTTAGGATGTATACCACAACAGACTCCTTGTGAGACTCGCACTCACCTTCCCACTCATCTCAAATTAAATCTAGAGGCCCCCTCACCCTATGCCCATACAGCAACTCAAAGGGTGAAACACCTGTGGATTCCTGGGGAACCTGTCTGTAAGCAAACAACAGATGGGGCAAATATTTGTCCCACTCCCTCTTAAACTAATCTGCAAATGCCCGTGGCATGGACTTGATTGTAGAGTTTAACCTCTCAACAAGACCATTAGTCTGGGGATGGTAGGGGGTGGTCTTCATGTACTTCACCCCACAGGACTTCCACAGACAAGCCAGCAGGTCTGACATGAAATTGGCACCTCTGTCAGTCAGTATTTCTTTTGGGAAACCTACCCTGTTGAAAATCTCTAACAAAGCATTTGCCACCTTCTCTGCCTCAATGGAGGACAAAGCCACTGCCTCAGGGTATTGTGTAGCATAATCCACTACCACTAAAATATCCTGTGTAACTTGGGGTACTCAGGGGACCAACAATATCCATATCTGCCCTCTGAAATGGCTCCTCAATCACAGGCAAGGGCATCAAAGGAGCTCTCACCTTGTCTCCTGCCTTGCCTACCTTTTGGTGCTGCTCACAGGTCCTGCAGTACCCTGTTACATCTCTGGAAATTGCAGGCCAATAGAAGTTCTGCATAATATGCCTCTTTGTATGTTTTATGCCCATATGACCTGCAAAGGGAATGTAATGGGCTACTGCTGGAAGCACCAGATGGTAGGCTCTAGGCACTACCAACTGCTTTACTCTCTCACCTGCTAGCCGTCCCTCAGGGGTTCACTCTCTGTATAGTAACCCTTTGCTCCAGTATACAGATTCCCCCTTTCTTTGAGAATCAGGTGCCTCCCTAGTTACCTTCCTCAGGCCTTGCAATGTAGGGTCTGAGAGCTGAGCCTGTCTCAACTCTCTCCTTGTATCCCTTCCCAGCTCCCCTTCCACAGGAAGCCTGGCATCCTCTGACAGTGGTGTCTCACTGCCAGCCTGGGTGCTACTACTCACCTCTACCTTTGCAGTCACTCTGTCCAAGGGAACATCAGTACCCACAAGCAGTTGTGGCTCACCTTGAGTCTCACTGCTACAGAGTAGCTCCCTCCCTTAAGTAACCACCTCACCAGTCCTGACTATAAGTGTAACTGCATAAGCACATGTTACTGTCTCATCCAAATCCTTTCCTCTCAGGACATCTGCAGGATGGTAGTTTAGTACCCCTGTTGTCTCAAGACAACCTACTATTGGCATTTTGTCTTTCCCACTTACTGGCTCCCTCACCTTTGGTTCCCCACCTTGCCTCAGTCGACACCTGTATGCCACATGGCCCCACTAGTTGCATTCAAAACACTTAACTCTAGCTCCTGGACATGTACCTTGGCTAGTGGCTTCCCCTGCTACTGGCAGATTCTGTTGGGACAGTCTGTGCTGCCCACCATGGGTTCCTTTAGACCCATGAGCAATACCGGGGGTCCCCTTCCCATGCAGGACTGCCCTGCTTGCCAGGTATAGATCTGCCTTCTTCCCCAACTCATCTGAAGTAGCACATTGTCTATCCGCTAACCAGATCCTCATGTCCTCAGGCAAGGTGCTAAGGGCTTGTTCCCTCATCAAAAGGTCTGCCAGCCCTGCCAGCCCTTCAGAAGTGGTGACCTGACATAAACTCGCCCACCTATGGAAATAAGTGCTCAATTCAGCAACATATTCACACACACTTTCATCTGCCTTGAGTCTATGCTCACAAAACTTTTTCCTATACATTTCAGGTGTTAGCTTAAACAGTTCTAAAAGGCATTTCTTAACAGCAGTATAATCAAAACATGCAATGTCAGATATTTTAGACAGTACAGTTACAGCTTTACCATGGAATAAGGGGGTCAGGAACCGTAAGCAGAGCCCTTGGTCAGCTTCATACTGTTTACATACCCTCTCAAATATATGAATGAAACTGTCAAAATTATCCCCCTCTTTAAACTGTGGAAGAAATTTGCTGACCTGTTATGCTTCTGGGGTCCAGTTACTCCCTTCGCCATTACTTCCATGACTCTGGTCAAGAGTCAGCATCTCCTTCTCATGCTGCCTCTGCCTTTAATTTTCCTCAGTCTCCAGATGTAGCAGTTTCTCATTTTCCTCAGCCTGTAGACTTGTCAGTCTCTCAGCTGCTTCTATTTCCAAATGCCTGGCCTCCAACTCAAGTCTCTTTAGCTCCAGCTGGATTTCTAAGTCCACTGCAGAAAGGTTGAGCTGTCCATTATATGAGGGTATTATATCTCCACTTACAATCTGATTGTCCTCCTGGTTGCTGTTTTCTGATACAGCTGTAACCAAGGCTGCAATCAGTTCTGCCTTAGTCAGGTTTCCATGCACCAGTCCCCTAGCCTGGCACATTTCCACCAGCTGGCTCTTTGTCAGCTTTCCATACTCCTCTGCTGACATGCTGCCTGCTCACCCTGACTAACTAAGCTAACAAAAGAAATAAAACAATTGTGATCTGAACTCTGAGTATTTACTGTGTGGCTGTTTAATAATACAAAAACATCTTCAAAGCTCACTGTACACAAGCTACAGGATTCACTGTACCAACACCACTACAAGCCAGTTAGTATTTGCCAACAAATTAATATGTGATGTGGATATCCCACCACTGCCAAACAATTAATATGTGATGCCCGTGCCCAGGCCCAGCAATCAAGGAGCCTCAATCCTCACCACTAACACCAGAGAGAGTGTCTCATATATGAGGAAAGGATAACAAATACACACCATAAAGTGCAATTTCTCTTAAGAGCACACAGAGATCATAATCAGTCTGGAGCTGGTCACTCCCTTGATGTCCAGGTCCCCAATAAGACTGCCCACTGGCACAGCTATAGGGCTAAAACCTCTAGCACCCTCTCTGTCCAGCCAGTGCTTCATATCCCTGCCCAAGTAGCTGACACACACACACACACACACACACACACACACACACACACACACACACACACACACACACACACACACACTTTAAGAAGAGTTTATACAACCACACAGACACTTCTGGGGAAGGCTGGCACAGTTTTTCCAGCTGTGCCCCTTTCTCCCAGACTATATGGTAGTTATTATTTATTTTATTTGAAGTTTGTTTGCCAGGATGGTCCATTGGGACAAATGAGCCCATTTTCAATGGAGTCCTGGGGATAAAAGCTACACAGATACAATATAAAGTATAAAACTATGAAATAAAATAAAATAACAGTCTGTTAAAGTACCAGAAGAGTACATATAAGCACAAGTAAATGTTAATACAACTGAAATACAAAGAAGAGCCAAATGCAACAATTCATATCAGTTTACAATTTTTAGTCTCTATATTTACTAGAAAATATGTTAAATTAAAGACAATAGTTAGTAGGTATGTACAGAAGATATTAAACATAAGTGGTTGTTTACAGTGTGTATGTTCCCATAGGGGGGATATGATTGTAGACTAAGGGGGTAAGGCAGTAGCTGGGGATGTTATGCAGGATGGGAACATGAGCATTCCCAGAGAGATGATAAATGTGAGTGGAGGAGAGTTTTAAAGATGGGGAGGCTGCTCGTGCTGCGGATATGAGGTGGGAGGGAGTTCCAGCGATGGGCTAGGGAAAAAGAGAGTAGAAGTTTGCCTGCTGGATGGGCATGGTTTGTGGAGTTCAATTAGATTCTGAGTGCTGGTTCTTAGGGGTCTGCTAGGCTGGTGCATGGTGAAGGTTGAGACGAGTGAGGGGCAGAGCGAGGGCTTGAAAATGAGCTTATGAGCATGATTAGTTGAGTGTAGATAAGGTAGTTGGGAAGCTCTAGCCAATTTAGTTTGTGGAGGGCAGTACAGTGATGGGAGGAGGATCTGTGCCCAGTGGTGAATTTGGCGATTTTTTTGTAGCAGGAGGAGAGTTTTGTTTTGATAGAGGATTGTAGGTTGGTTAAGAGTGGGGCACCATAAAGGAGAGAAGGTATGTGGTAGAGAGGAGGAGTCTAGTGGATGGGGAGAGGAAGCAAATATGGCGATAGAACATACCAATTTTCTGATGTGTTTTTTTAATGTTTGTTTGTATATGGGAATCAAATTTAAGCTGATTATTGATGAGAGCTCTTAACAGTTTAGCACTGGAAACAATTTCAAGGGATGTGTTGTTGTGACTGGTTATGATGAAGGAATTTATGTCGATAGTTATGCTTTTGGATGGGGTGAATAACATGAGTTTGGTTTTTGATGGATTGAGAACTAGATGGTTATCATGCATCCATTTTTCAGTGGTTGAGAAGGCATCTTGAGTTAGTTTTATAAGGGAGGGAATGGAGTTAGCAGAACAGATGATTGTTGAATTGTCTGCATATTGGACTATTTTAGCATTCGGGATATTGTGGTGGAAGTCATTAATGAAAATGTTGAACAGTAAGGGACCTATTATGGAACCCTGGGGTACACCAGTGAGTGTTGAGGAATGAGGAAGTAGATTTCTTCCATTCGACCGATTGTTGCCTGTTGGAAAGGTAACTGGTAAACCAGTTGATACAAGAGGGTGAAAGATGTAGGCTAGAGAGTTTGGTCAGCAGGAGGGAGTGGGAGATGGTATCAAAAGCCTTAGAAAGGTCAAGGAGGAGGGTGGAGACAATGCAGTTGGTGTTTCTGGCTTTATTTACATGTGGAAGTTCCATTTGCCACCATCCACTAATACTTATCAGCTACTCAAAGGTCCTTAAAAGGGTGTCCAATTATTACTGTGCAATATTATTATCCAATTGGTAGTATAGCCCAGGGCTAAAGCTATAGGAGTGGCTTTGTACAATTTTACCAAAGGAATATAAGTATTCTAAAGAGCTTAAATTATCTCTACACAAACCAGCCACAGTTAAAAGGTTTAAATATTTAATAATAAATAATTAAAACCAGAAGACAATACATTCTACTATACAGTGCTAGTCAAGAGTTCAGAGATCACACAGAAATACTTAAAATAAATCAGTAATAGAGTTTTGACATCATAGCAAAACACTTATTCTAATCTTTCTAGTTCCTAGCTATTTCTAAAAGAAAACACAAGTCTAAGATAACTTACATCTGAGCAAGATAGTGCTGTGAGTTGGATGATCAAGACAAAAATGCTCAATGATCTCTGGTTCTCTCTGTTTAAATTGAAATTGCAGTTCTGATAAACATTACATCATTCTTTCACTTGCCTGGTGCTCCCAGGCTGACAGATACTACATTATTTTGCTATCTTGCAGCTGCAGGAAACTACAGCCATAAAAGTCATTCCACATGTAAACTCTAGTAATTATTCCTTAAGTTAAAACAAAAGGCAGGATGTCTTCATCTAGCCCAGCCGGAGCCGAATTGTAAACATCAGACAGTCATGAAATAATTTGAAATTCAAAGGACAAACAAAAAATGCTTGTCTTAGCTTTCTTTACAGCAGAGGGCAATGCTGTTACATTGTTTTAAGTTTGCATTTCACAGCATATTCTTTCATTTAAGAAAACAAGTCTGTAGTTCAACATTCATATTTACAAATGATAGAATTATCTGCACAATTCTTTCTGGCTAGGCTGGCAGCCTTCACAGTCTACACTCTTGTGGGAGGAGAGGGTAGCCTCTGTCCTTCCGAGCTGGGAATTGCTGGGTGAAGGCTTATTGTGCATTTGTTCCAGTTTAAGCACTTGGGTTCCAAACCAGTTATTTTACATTAGGAAGATTTGTGGTCTAAACTCTTGTGGCAGGAGAAGATAGCCTACACCCTTCTAAGCTGGGAATTGCTGGTTGAAGGCTCATTGTGTCTATTATTCTGAAAGTGTCTTAGTTCTGGATTAAGCAGTTGGGCTCCAAACCCAGACTTATTGTGCCTGTTGTTCTAAGTGTCTTTGTTATGGTTTAAGCACTTGGGTTCTAAACCAGTTATTTTATATTAGGAAGTTTTGTGGTATAAACTCTTGTGGCAGGAGACGATAGCCTATACATTTCTAAAGTGGGAACTGCTAGTTGAAGGCTCATTGTGTCTGTTATTCTGAAAATGCCTTAGTTCTGGTTTAAGCACTTGGGCTCCAAACCAGTTATTTTATATTAGGAGAGTTAGGGTCTAGACTCTTGTGGCAGGAGAGTGTGACCTACACCCTTCTAAGCTGGGAATTGCTGGTGAAGGTATATTGTGCCTGTTATTCTAAGTGTTTTTATTCTGGTTTAGGCACTTGGGTTCCAAACCAGTTACTTTACATTAGGAAGATGTGTGGTCTAAACTCTTGTGGCAGGAGAGACTAGCCTACACCCTTCTAAACTGGAAATTGCTGTCTGATATCTATTGTGTCTGGTATTCTGAGGTGTCTTAGTTCTGACTTAAGCAGTTGGGCTCCAAAACTAGTTATTTTACATTAGGAGGGTTGGGGTCTAGACTCTTATGGCAGGAGAGTGTGGCCTACACCCTTCTACACCCTGGGAATTTCTGGTTAATTGCTGCTTTATTTAAACCGTTTTTAGTTGTTGTGACTGTGATTTTATGCACTTTGAATTTCTAGTACTTCTGCATTTTATAGCATAGGCCAAATCAGACTTGTTGAATCTAGACTGCTTGGTATCACATGAGCATTAAAACCAGCTCTTCACTGAGATACTGAATGATCTGAGGCATCCGTTGCTTCCAACTAACTATAAGTACCTGTTTTTGCTCTTATATTGCACCTCACATTTCTATTTGCATTCTACTGTCTGTTTGAATTGTCTGAACTGTTTTTTGCCACATTTTACTGTATACTGTACTAGTAAAGCTGTAGCATAACCCAGTTCCACATTTGCTGTTTCTGGGTCTGTTTTTTAAATTCTGGGCATCAAATTCAAGCCATCCTTGTTGGTAAAGGCCCTTCTGCATCCTTGTGGGAGGAGAGTGCTGTCTGGCTCCCATCTAATCAGGGGTGATTAGACTAGAGCTCAGAGACAGATCCTTATTGGCTAGTTTGAATTAAAAGGGTTATTTTTTGTTTTATTTAAGCCCTGCATTTGCACTTGTTTGGCTGTAGCACACCATCATGCACTGCCATGTAATGGTGGTTATGGTTGGTAGTTATAGACACAAATGTTTTGCTTGTTAAATTTTCCCTTAGCACTTTACTTGTGGTCCTCCAGAGGTTTTTCATGGCCCTGCTCTACTGTCAGGTAGAACAATAAGCCTAGCCTCAGAGGTACCAACACACCTCTCACCTACTAGCCATTCCTAATTGTGACCTCTTTTGCTGACCATATAAATTTACCTAACACTATGGATGGACAATTTTCACAGATTCTCTAGCCAGCTTGGTCAACATGGTCATCCTGAGGCAGTGTAGCAACTGCCCCATGTTCACCGACAACCCTTTACTCCTAGTCCACATAAACTCAACATGTGAGAGATGCAACTATATTAAGTACCTTGAATCCATGATCTCTCACACACAAGTCAGTACATATGACAATGAGTGGGTTGTCAGCATGCAGACATCACCTCCTACTCCACTCAAACACATATCATGCATACTTACATATACGGAGGTCCTCACCAGAAATATACCTAAACACTGGAGACCTCCAAAACATAAACACAAGCACTTTGCACATAATACTTCCTCTACAGGACACAATACATATAATAGCTCACCCCGCCAGTGTCTCACCTGTCAAGCCCTTACGGCAAAACACAAAACCAAATGTATTAGTTATAGGTGATTCCATTGTGAGACACAGATATCCCTCTCACCAGGATGGATAAGGAAAAGGTCATGGTCAGCTGTTTGTCAGGTGCTAGGATCTCCCATATCAAACATGCAGTCAAGTCTCTGAACAACAGGTACTTTTATGACGCTGTCAAAGTCCATGTTGTTGTGAATGACTTAGATGTACCTCTCAGGACTATATGAAGAGAGACATGACTGAGCTCTCGGATTATATGTCTCAGGCAGGTATGTCCCTAGCCTTAAGCAGCATCTTACCTTCACCTAGGATGATGCAGCACTACAAACAGAAAATGATTGGCTTCAACAATTGGCTTAGTTTCTGGTGTCATTCTAAGAGGATCCAGTATCTGTCAGCCTGGGATGAAACCCCTGGGGTTTTAGCTACTGGCTAAGGCTTTTACCACCCCCATAGTGCCTTTTTTGGCAGTGTCTCAAGGGCAAAATTCCCAACGTAAAACTCCATCTAAAAACAACCTCAAGGTCATGCTGCTAAATACTGTGAGTCTTAACATAAAACTGCAGTCAATGGAAGCAGTCCTCACCTTGGAAGACACAAACATTTGTGCAGTCACAGAGATGTGGTTCAAGGCTGTAGAGACCACCCCAGCCATACCAAGTTACACCTCCTTCTACACATTCAGACCACAAACTGAAGGCATGAAAACTAAAGGAGGTGGTGCATCAATATTCATTCAAGATAAATATGCCTCCAGACTGGTTAAACAGTATGATTCCATGGAGATACTTCAGGTGCAAGTAACTGTTGATAGGGCATGTATTCAAGTCACTGCCAACTACAGGACCCCTTCCATGAATCAGGACACCCACTCTGCCTATTTGGATCTACTCGAGTCTATCAATATACATCTAAACACCATGGATTTGGGAGACTTTAACTACCCATCCATTGATTGGGTAAATTACTTGTGCTCAAACTCACTTGCCCAAAGGTTCCTTGACTTTGTTAACTCCAATACCCTGGACCAGCTGGTTAACACCCCCACAAGGGGTGCCAACATCCTGGATCTGGTGCTTACCAATATCTGGGACCACTGCAGCACCTCCACTGTGAGGTCTTCCCTGGTGAGATCTGATCAAAAATCAGTCCCATTCAAAGTAAATATCACACCTGAACCCCCCCCCCAAGCAGCAATTAAACTAAAAATCTTCTCCAAAGCAGATTATAACCTCTAACTAGATGGTATAAATAGCGTCACTGCACCCTCAATGCTTTATACAAACACCTGTATAACTGCATTTACTAGGCCATACCTGATAAGACCAGAACAAGCGCCTCAAGGAAGAGCAAACCTACCTGGTAAACAACTGGCATTAGCAGGCTTTACAACAAGAGGAAGAAATTTCTGTACAAGAGTAAGGGGGAGCAAGAGCTAAATTGCAAACACACCCTACTCAGCTTAAACAAGCAAATAAGACTTCTTGTGAAGTTCTCCAAAGCAAACTATTAATTCAAATTAGCTTCAACTAAGGACAACTATAAGGCATTTTTAGTTACATCTGTAACCCAAAAGTAAACGCCCAGATTTGTGCCAAACTGGTAGTTAATGATACCACATATACTGAGCCTGTAGACATAGCTAATCTGTTGGCCAACAGGTTCTGTGAAAACTTCACTCCCCTGTCCCTGCCACACATACCCCATCACATCCTACCAGCTGTCCCCTACCTTGTATCACTAAAGAGCAGGTTGTAAACACCATCTCTGAGGCCAAAACTGCCTTATGTGCTAATAGTTACTTGAATATTGTAATAGCTCAATGGGAAGCGGGATATGTGTTCAATGATGTGAATGAATGGAAGACATATATTGTTTTATAAAAGATTTGTGGATGATATATTTTTCCTTTGGAAAGGCAGTGAAGAACAGCTGTTGGCCTTTGTTGATTATCTGAGGAAAGCAACATCATTCTTGGACTTTAACTTGAACAGTTTAAAGGAGAAGGTAAACTTCCTTGATGTTACACTTCAAAGAAGAGTAGATGGAATACTCAATACACAGATATTCAGGAAGGATTGCTGGAAAGATCATCTCTTACACAGAACTAGTACGAACCCGGCACATATATTCACCCATATATTCCCCCATGTTATCAGGGGACAGTTTCTCTGAACATCCAGGTTATGCACTAATGAAACAAACTATAATGAAGAACCTGAACAGCTAGTACAGCACCTATGTAAGAGAGGCTATAAGGTAAATGAGATCTATAAAGGGGCTGCTGGGACCAAGAAGGCAAGAAGAACTAAAGGTAGACAATATTTATTTCATGACACTGTTGAGAAGGAAGATAAACCAACAAGGAGTGATAGAGAGCCAACAGGTAGAATGAGATGTCTGCTTACATATAGTAAGGATGTGCAACAAATATGTGATTTAATAAGAAACAACTGGAAGATTTTGACAGCAGATGAAAACATTCGAGTTATAGTGGGTGATGCACCAGGATTCTGTTTTGAGAGCATTAAGAATTTAAAACAACTGCTATGTCAAGATAGACCTACTAATAAGACAAACTCAATCACTAAGAAAATGGATATGTTCCCATGTAGAAAATGTAAAGTATGTGAGCTTCTAAATTTCAAAAACTGTTTTGAACATCCTATTACTAGGAAGGAATGCAAACTTAAGACTTATGCTAACTGCAATACCAAGAATGTTATTTATGTCGCTATCTGTAATGTATACACTGTTTTTTATGTTGGTAAGACCAACAGGCCCTTTAAAGAGAAGGTATTGTGCCATTTACATGACATCAGGCTAAAAACAAAACCAATACCTTGTCACAACATATTATAAATTATCCTGGCCATAGTTTTAATTTTATGGTGTTGAAGTATTGACTGAAGATATGAGAAAGGGGGATCTCTGTAATCTGACTGAGATTGTGGAAACTCGCTGGATTGATAATTTGCAGGCTGATAAGCTGCCTGGTCTAAATTTAATGTTTTCTTTAAAACCTTTATTGAAAGGGCGGAGGCAGAGGAAGTACACTTTGATTGACTAAGCCACTGTTTAAAATTGATGAGCAAAGTTTAGTACAACATGATCTGATGAAGGTATTCCTTCCAAAAGTGCTTATCCAGTTACTTTTAGCTGACTTCACATTTCACTGTGTTCTTATTTTTCTTATACTTGCTGATTTTTAGTATTAAATAGTTTTAAACTTCTCCATGGTGGATAGCTCTGCTTTGTTTCTGCTGTTAAATTTTAGATGGGCAAGCTGCCTGTAATTGTCTGTGGTACGTTTTTACCTGGATTAATATGTGTAGTTAGGAAACACTTTAAGAGAGTGGTCAAGATATTAATATCTGATTCTTTTAATGTGAATGATGAATATTACCGTAGGTCACTCATATCAAGCTAATTCATTCATTTTTTTCAGCCTGTCTGGGAAGCTCTGGACATAGGACTTTCAGAAGATGTGATTTATTTAGATATGGCAAAGACGTTTGACACAGTAGCAGATTAGTTTAAAAAAATACTAAATGGAATAACTGTTTAAATGGAAGAATGTGCTGGGTTGAAACTGGAACCTCCATATGAGATGTTAAGTCTGTCAGGTTCAGAGTTCTCCAGTGGTCTGATTTGTGTCCTACGTGTTTTAATATCTTTATGTCAAGCTTCCCTTTGTCTTGTGTGTGTGGATGAGAAAGTTTGTAGATGATTCAAAAACTGGAGCACTAATCAGCAATGTTGTAGACCAATATACAGTACAGCATTATTAAGTAGTATGCATCTTAATGTAAACATGACACAGTTTTATGTTTTATTAAATCACATTTGGTCTATCCTTACATTCCTGGAGGAGGTAGATATTATAAAAGCTCTAGGAATAAAGAATGATTAGGACTTTTTCTTCTGCCCAAATTTGCTGGAAATTGTTAAGAAACGTTACATTTATCTTAAAAGCATTCTTCAAACTACAACTAGCAGAGATGCTAGAGTCCTGGTCCCAGTTTGTTTGTCAATGATAAGACCAAAAATATAATGTGAAGCACCTCTATGCTCTTATAGCTGTTCTCAAATTACCAGTTTAGAAAGGATAGAAAGATAGCATTAAAACTGCAATTGCATCAAGAGGCTGGAGGTATTATCGTTATATTCTCTTAAGTATCATTTGGTGAGGGAAAACATTTTATCATGACCTTTAAATGTGTTCATAATGTTTTCTTTGGTGCACTTGCAGGAATATGCCAGAAGGAACAGGGTTTACTTACTAGAAATAAGACCCTTCTATAGTGTCATGACTTCATAGGTATCTACTAGGCTAGCTGCCCCTGTGAGTCATTTTAAGTCTAGCCAATTTCCCTTTTGGTGCTTGAATATTGAATTAACCTATTTTTTGTATGATTTCAGTGCTTAGTGTTAATTGGTCACACAACTGATGATGTGGATATTCTACAAAAGGGCTTTACAGACACAGATGCTTGGTGCCAGAGCCATGGTCTCAAGCTTAATGCCAAGAAATGTATAGTTATCCACTTTGGGAAAAACCATGTACCCATGAATTACCACATAGGTAGCAGTACACTAAACACCAAAAGTGTGATGAGAGACTTAGGGACACAGGTGGACAGTGGTCTCACCTTCGATAACCACATCGCCACAACAGTCAGGAAATCCTTCTATGTGGCACACCTCATCACTAAGGGCTTTTCATCCAGAAAAAAGGAGGCCATTGTCCTACTGCACTCATCCCTCATTAGACCCATTATAGAGTACACTGCCCCATTTGGTATGTACCTCACAAGACATCTGCAACAGCTGGAAAGGCCGCAAAAATACCTCACTAAAAGAATCACAGGCCTAAAGCAGATGCCCTACACTGACTGTCTAAAAAAACTCCAGCTATATTCTGTGGCATATCGTCTACTCAGAGGCGATCTCTGCTTAACATACAAGGTTATGTCAAACCCTGAGCTGTTGGACATGCTCCACTTAAAGAAATGCCAATCCCTCTGGGCCACACGCTCCAGGGATCTGAACCTTGTCATCACAATGAATAAAACATGCTGGAGGGATAGGTTTCTGACCCAGAGACTCCCCATACTCTGGAATAGACTGCCCATACATGTCAAGCAGAGCACCTCCTTGGCCCTCTTCAAAAGAAACTTTGATGATTGGATGGGAGATAGGAAATTCACCCTGGGGATCACGTCAATCCCGCTGCTAGACAGGGGTCCAGGGAAGTAAATATTGTGGGAAAAAATATCCAGGGAATTGTTATGGCTAGGCTTGTATAGGCCATAGGGCCGATAGCCTAGTACCAACCTATGAACCTATGAACTTAGTATGGTAGTGTTTGGTGGCTGTCTTGAAATATTTTTTGAGAGACAGCAATTTGCAAAATTGTTGAGAGTTCTGATTACTGCTGGCTTAGTTGCATGTTATATTCAGATTCCCTGTTTCAATGTTCTGGATTTTTATATATTGCACTGACTTTAGCTTTGCTAAACAAACATACAGAGTAGCAGAAAGTTTGTTGGGAATGTCATAAAACAAAATTTTGTCAGCCTAGCTATCTGGAATTTTGTAAATAATTATATGTCATTTGTGAATATTAATATGATTTATATAGAAATGTAAAAAAGGAGATACTGCCAGCACAGTTGTCTGGAATTTTGTAAATGCTTATGTGTCATTTGTGAATATCAGCATGATTCATATGCTTGTGTTACAAATATATTAGAACTGTATGTTATGTGTATATCAAACTGCTGGTACAGAAGTATGTGTGAAAAGGGTTTGTACATTACTGAGCTTAAAGATGTATCCACAGTGTACCCTACTGGAAAAGAACAGAAATATATATAAACCATTATACCTGTGTAAATGTATATGTTTTAATAGTGGAAACTAGAACATAGAGGGTTAACATGCAAAACTTCAAAAAAATATGAAATTAAATTGTTTTATAACTGCTCCATAAACATTAGTTTCAATGCAGCAAGGAGCCAGGGTGTCTAAAACTAGGGAGCCTTCTGTATGGTGTTATAAATTTTGTTTTATATCTTCCAGCAGCTGCAAAGATTTAAGAAGGGTCCTTGTTCATGTGTTTTCACAGGGAGATGCAAAATGCTGGTAGTTTCTAACAAGGGAGTTTAGCTTGGGAACTAAGGTCAGATGACACAAAGTGATGTCATGCTGCCAGCTACCCCAGCAGTAATATTTGATATTAATTTAAGATGTCTCTGAGAGAGAGAGACTGTGCGTTTTGTATTTTGTCTTTTTACCTGGCAGCATCTGCTGGAAACATCCACTCACCAAATCTGTCTTGCCTTGCTGTAAGGATGCTAACTAGGGTACAGTAAATACTTTTAGATTCAGTAAGGAATATAGTAAAGATTAGTTTAGATGTTTGCTGTATTTATTTGAGACTGTCCTGCAATGTTGTTTTAAATATTTCCTGTGATTTTGATCTCTACAGTTACTGTGGTGATTTACTGAATATTTTCTTGTTCTTTTATTATTTATTATTAAATATATTTAAACCTAGCTTTGTGGTTAATATTTGTGAGACATATTTAAGCTCTGAGAGTACTTGCATATTTATTTTGCACCACTGTGTAGGCCACTCCTAATAGCCTTTTTCTTGGTCAGACTACCATTTGGATTAATAGTAACATTACAATGTAGGATTTGACACCCTTTGTTAAGGGCCTTTAAGAAGGGGATAAGGGGTTCTGGTGGCAGTGATAACTACCTTATAGTCTGGGCAGAAGGGGGCATAGCTAGTAAACATGTGCCAGTCTTTCCCAGGTGTGTGTGTGTGTGTGTGTATGTCAGCTACTTGGGCAGGGACATGAAGCACTGGTTGGACAGAGAGAGTGTTTGAGGACTTGGCTTGGAACCCTGGCTAAGGATTCAGCTCTATAGCTGTGCCAGTGGGGAGTCTTAGTGGGGATCTGAAGAAAGAGAGAGAAAGCAGCCTCAGATTGTGGTCACTGTGTGCTTTTAAGTGAAATTGTACTTTACTATGTGTGTACTTGTCATTCTCCCAGTGTGTACATTCCCCACTGTTGCCAGTAGTGAGGATTGAGGCTCCTTGTTTACTGGGCCAGTGCTGCAGTGTCACATATTAATTGGTGGGCAGTGATGGGATATCCACATCACATATTAATTGGATCATAGTGGTGGGATATCCACATATTAGGATTAAGTGGTGTGGATATTGAATTCCTGTAGCCTGTAAACAGTGGTTACTGAAGGTGTTTGTACTGACAATCAGCAACACAGTGAACATTCAGTTTCATATCACAATTGTTTTTTTTTTTTTTAGCTTAGTTAGTCACTCCCTACATAGAGTGGGGAGTGGTAAGATCAGACCAGAACCTGCCAAATTGGAAGCCATTCAGGCATGGCCTGCCCCTATTACCAAAAAGAATGTGAGGTCATTCTTAGGAACAGCAGGGTACTACCGAAAGTTTGTCCCCAGTTGTAGTACCATAGCTGCTCTCATCACAGACCTGAAAAGGAAAAACAGGCCAGATAAGGTAGTATGGACCTCAGTATGTAAGCATGCATTCCAGAAGCTTAAAGGAGCTTTGGGAGGACCCCCTGTGTCCGCCAGTTCAGATTGCAACACAGAATTTGTTTTGCATGTGGATGCTTCAAACCATGGTGTGGGGCTGTACTCAGCCAGATTTTCTAAGAGGGATAAGAGCACCCAGTGGTATATCTCAGCCATAAGCTCCAACCCAGGGAGGAATGCTATGCAGCTGTAGAAAAGGAATACTTAGCCATAGTGTGGGCACTGCAGAAACTTCAGCCTTATCTGTATGAAAGGAAATTCACCATAGTTACAGACCACAATACCTTAACATGGCTACATTGAGCAAAATGCCAAGTTACTAAGGTGGAGCCTAGGGTTGCAGGCATTTGATATGACAGTGCAACACCACAGTGGAGTTAATGCCAACAAAGATGGGCTCTCAAGACAGGGAATGGGGTAAGGTATTCCCAGATAGGTTCAACCCTCACAAGCAATGTTTTTCAAGGGTCACTTGAAAAACTAGCTTGAGTTTTTTTTGGGGGGGGGGATGTCACAAAAGGAAATACTGTTAGTCTAGCCCTCTTGAATTTTGTAAATAATTATGCCATTTGTGAATATTAATATGATTTATATAGAATGTAACAAAAGACGATACTGCCAGCACAGCTGTCTGGAATTTTGTAAATGGTTATGTGTCATTTGTAAATATCAACATAATTCATATGTTTGTGTTACAAATGTTTTAGAACTGTATGTTATGTGTATATCAAACTGCTGGTACAGAAGTGTGTGTGAAAAGGGTATGTACAGTACTGAGCTTAAAGATGTATCAATGGTGTATTCTACTGGAAAAGAAATGTATATAAACTATTGTACCTGTGTAAGTGTACATGTTTTAACAGTGGAAACTAGAACATAGAGGGTTAACTTGCAAAACTTCAAGAAAATAGTTGAAAATAAATTGTTTTATAACTGTGCCATAAAAGTTTGTTTCAAAGCAGCAAGGAGAGAGGATGCCTAAAACTAGGGAGCCTTCTGCATTGTGTTGTGAGTGTTTTATTGTTTTATGCTTTCCAGCAGCTGAAAAGATTTAAGAGGTATCTTTGTTTATGTGTTTTCTAACAACGGGGGTTTAGCTTGGGAACTAAGGTCATATGACACAAAGTGCTGTCATGTTGCCAGCTACCGTAGCAGTAATATTTGATATTAATTTAAGATGTCTCTGAGAGAGACTGTGCATTTTGTATTTTGTTTTTTGACCTGGCAGCATCCTCTGGAAACATCCACTCATCACATCTGTATTGCCTTGATGTAAGTAAGCTAACTAGGGTACAGTAATTTCTTTTAGATTCAGTAAGGAATATAGTAAAGATTCAGTTTATATGTTTTCTGTATTTATTTGAGACTGTCCTGCAACGTTGTTTTAAACATTTCCTGTGATTTTGAACTCTGAAGTTACTGTGATGATTTACTGAGTATTTTCTTGTAATTTTATTATTTATTATTAATATATATATTTAAACCTATTTTTGTGGCTGATATTTGTAAGACATATTTAAACTCTGAGAGTACTTGTATATTTATTTGTTAACACTGTGCAGGCCATTCCTAATAGCCTTGCTCTTGATCAGACTACCATTTGGATTAATACTAACATTACACAGTAGGATTGGATACCCTTTGTTAAGTGCCTTTAAGTAGCTGATAGGGGGTTCTGGTGGCAGTGATAACTACCTTATAGTCTGGGTGGGCAGAAGGGAGCATAGCTAGTAAGCCTGTACCAGCCTTTCCCAGGTGTGTGTGTGTGTGTAAAACAAATCTCCAAGAATGTGTGTGTCAGCTACTTGGGCAGGGACATAAATCACTGGTTGGACAGAGAGAGTGTTGGAGGACTTGGCTTAGAACTCTGGCTAAGGACACAGCTCTATAGCTCTGCCAATGGGGAGTCTTATTGTGGATCTGAAGAAAGAGTGAGAAACCAGCCCCAGGCTGACTGTTTTCTCTGTGTGCTCTTAAGGGAAATTGCACATTACTGTGTAAGCACTTGTCATCCTCTCTGTGTGCAATCAGTAAAGGAGATGAACATAATGCGTTGGCACGGCACGTAGCAGAGAAAGGTACAATACACAAGTTCAAATTTAATGTGATAGAACTGATTAAATCAACAAATGGGTTGGGGGATATAAGGAACTATACTGAGGAGTGTGAGAATAGATGGATAATCAGGCTGCAGAGTCATAGGGGACATGGTCTGAACGAGAAGGTTTCTCTCAAACCATTTCTAGCAGCACGCCCATAAGACCATTAATTCTTGAGTATTTGTTCACATATATATATATATATATATATATATATATACAATATATAAAAAATAAAATGTATATATATATATATATATATATATATATATATATACTTTTTTTGAGAATATGTTCTATGAATGTTTTTATGCTTTATATAAGGATTGTAGAGTTCATAGTTATTGATAGATTAATTTTTGATGTTTTTTTATATTTATATATATATATTTTATATACGTGTGTATGTTTGTTTATGTATATTTTTTGTGTATGCGTTTTTATATATTTTTTTTATGTTTTTATTTATATTCTTTTTTAGTAATCAGAGTTTAATAAGTGGTGTTTATGTCAAAGAAGAGAGCTATAAGAATATAAGAATTGACATATGATGCAACATAGGTATACATGAAATATAAAAAAAAAAATATATATATATATATATATATATAGTTGAATTATGAGATTGTTGCTTTAAGACTTTTTCAGTAATTGATTAATTGTTTAATTGATTAGGAATCATGGAATGGGTTGTACTATATAATGTGAATGTAGTTGGTAGTAATTTTAAAGTCTGAAGAAGCGTTCTAGTAATGTGAAAGCGCTTACTTGTTTTGTTATTGAAGTTAAATAAATCGCTGATTTTTATTGCTTGCCGTGGTGAGCCTCATTCAATTTGTTTTTGGATAGACTTGGAGCATAGTTGTGTAGAATGTTGTTTAGAGCCAGACAAGCAGATATGTGCTGGATAATTTTAAAGGTGGTAAGAAGCTGTGTATACATTAGCTAATGGGTTAGTACATGCAGATAGTACTGCAAAAGGGGAGGGGGAGAGCAAAGTTTTATTCTATCATTCACCACAAGTGTATCTCTTTCACAAGTTTGTGGTTGAGGACCTGCCTCAAAGAGCAAACACATTTTTTCCCAAGAAACAGCTATCCAAAGTTCAAACCTTGTACTATTTCAGTGCATTATTCCAGATGTCCCTCAGCAGTCTCTTAAAGTTATTGACTAGGGGAACTAACTGGTCAAGCATTGAGTTGGGGACCAACATTTCCACATTTATTTCTTGGGTTGGAAGAGGTTATCATTCATTTTTTTGTTAATCCTTTCCTGGGCTTCCTCTCCGCACTGGGAGTATTGCATCTGAGGGATGTGCAAGTACACTTCTGCTGTGGCCAGCAAGTTTGACTTAGTGCATTCACATCCTTCTGCTCCAGTGACCTTAGTGCAGAATTTGATGCCAAGAGTCGATTGGAACCCAGTGTTTGGTGCTGGTGCTGGTGAGTCATTATCAGGTGTACTACTGTGGCATTAAAGTTTTCAGTATTAAAGCTGTAATCTGCACGAGTGTCTGTTTCATTTGTGAGACCTGATTGGATTGAGTCAGGGCTTACCCTCTTGGCTTTGGGGATATCTCCTTGTTGCTAAGACCCTTGATATTGACCATAGTTTAGGTGCACTACAGAGATAACCTTCATATTGGTAGATTCCTTGTTTAGTCTCCATGTACATCTGCTGTACCCCAGGATGGTCCTCAGTCTGGTGCCTTTGCCATGGTGTCTTCCTCCCAGTGGAGGAATGGAAAGCCTCCCTCAGAGATAGGATGAGGTGTGTATTCAGATTCCTGTTCTTCATGTTCCCCAGAAAGTGGAAGCGCAAAGGGACTCACTTGGACTCCTCAGTGGAGTCCCCCACCTCCAGATAGTTCCAGAAGGGAGGGCTTCCACAGTTCCCCCCAGTGATATCAAATTTGTGGAGATTTTGGAATTAATGCATCAGTGGGAGTCATGGTCAACTGAGTTGTTCTTCCAGTAGGAGAAAATACTACAAGATACCTTCATTTCCATCCCACCTTGCCTTTTGGGTGGATCCCCTTGCCTGAACATTTGGTTTTGTTAGTCATGCCTAAGGATTGGCAAGAACAAGATATGGTAGTCCCTATCCCTAAGAGACCAGTTAAGTTTCTCTGGCCTCCCAAAGGCCACAAGTGTTGGAGTGAAACCCTTGTTGTGGTGACTGCTGTAAAAAGAGCACTCTGAGTTCATCCCCTCTTGACAAAGAGCCTGTGTTGCTAGACCACTTTTGCAAGTGCATATATGCATCAAGTACCATGTATATGACACCACTGCCTCAGTGCTGTACAAAAGCCTAGAAATTTCACATGACTATCTTTCTGCCTGACACAAAAAAGCACACCTTAGGGACTTTGAAAATTGTCACATGAGATTCCAACTTGTGCTGCAGATTCACAAGTGTATCCCTAGCTAGTAATAGCAGTCTCTACATTTGGCTGGTAATCTGTGCATTAGGCAAAGCAGCCCATAAAGCTGGAGTGGGCATTGCCATTCACATTCAGTGCCAAACTTTGTAAAGGCATTGTAACTTCATGGATAAACTCAAGCTTATTCTCACTAATACACCATATAGTGACTCACCCTAGTTTGGTAAGCTGTAAAATATTGAACTAGAAGGGAACACACTAACTTCTGGTGGAGTAAAGTTTTGCTCTCAGAGAATAACCTATTGGAATCCTAGATAGGTATGCAGAACCTATGGTTTATGAAAGGTCAACATATCCCAAATGAGAAGCGTTTTGATGCAAATCAGCAAGGATGCTAGAGTTTCCAAAATGGATGCCACCCTAGAGGCAGTGGTGGTCCACAGAATCAGACATTTCAATCCTCCCTATAGGTGCTAACTGCAGAGTCCCTCGGAACTTACCCAGTTATCCTGATGTGGAAGCATTTGGGGATCAAACCTCCTTGCATCTTCCTGAGTGGCAGGCCATCATATAGGATAAAGGGATCAGGGAGTATCTAGAGGCTACAAAATTCTGTTTATATTCCTTCCATTGCCAACCTACTTACCCTTTCCTGATGTACTAGACTGTCAGAAGACATCAGTCATATAAAAAAAAATCCTGATGGAGCTGTCTGAAAAAGTCCTACCAGCCAAGAGGGTGTCCAAAGTCTATTGAAGATTCCTTTTGGTTCCCAGGAAAGCAGATGAACTTGGGCCCCATATTAGACCTTAGTCGTCTAAATCGAAGTGTAAAATGCAGTGAAACTCTGGAAGGTCACAGTGCATTCAGTACTTCCTGCTTGCTGAGGGGAGACTGCATATGATTATTGGACCATCTGATACCTGTTTGTATGTAAAGATAGCCATGGCATCCTGGAAGTTCCTGCACTTCTGGGTCGGGACCAATAATTAGTTTTAGAATCTTACTATGTGGTCTCACCACAGTCCCCACTGTGTTCACCAGATATATGGCAGCTGTTGCAGCCCATATCAGGCTGAAAGGACAAGTTTTCTCACATATGGAAAATTGACCATTAGCAGACAAAATAAGGGAGTCATCAGTGAAACTAAAGGACCATCTAACACAGCTTTTCTAGTTCCTCAGAATAACACTGAATATTGTCATCATAAGGCACAGATTGTGTCTTTCTGAACAGAAATACCTGCATAATAAGGCCTCCAGCAAACAAAGTTTCAAACCTTCAAGCTAATATTTGCTGCTTCCTCTCTAATTCCACAGCTGCAACTTTGTCGGGAAGAGGTGTTCTGGGATCTATGGTGGTCAGAGTTTTCTTGGTTCCTGTTGGCAGATACCATATATGAGTTATTCAGTGGACATCTCTGGTCCAGAGGTCTTGGTACATGAATCCAGGTTCTTTCCAGACTAAATTTTCATGGGTATGCCATGTTCATCTCCTATGGTTGCATTTTCTGCACAGTTTGAGTTGCCTCCACTACATATACTTCCCCAAGTGCAGTGGGTCACCATGGATGCTTCTTTCCTGGGGTGGGGGACATTGTGTAGGACAAGATATCCAAGGGTCTCGAAAGTGCCCTTTGCATATCAGCATCATAGAGATATGGTGGTGGTCCTTTTGTTGCAGGCTGTACAAGATCTTCTTCCTCAGCCTCCAATTATCTTCCATTCCATAGATGTGATGATGGTTTGGTACATCATTACATGGGTCAATTCCTGTCCTTTGTGTCGCAAAGCCATGAGGTCATGGGAGTGGACCATATTGATTTATCTCTTTGAAAGCAATGCACATTCCCAGTCAAGCTCAGATGATTACTAATGCCTCATAAGTGATGCCTTGGTCAGTCGGTGAAGCAGTCTTATTGTCAATGGGTAAGGCTTTGTTGTCACTTCTTTGCAGCTTCAACCAGTTTCAAAAGAAACAAATCATTCTGTCTCATTCCTCCACCAGGTCAGACTTCCTGGGACTGTGGTTCACCAATGGACTCTGGGTCATTTTTACATCTCTCTCTCCGTTTCACCTAGTTACTTTTTCAGAAGGCCAAAAAGCACAAGTCCAGAGTCATTCTCATAGCTCCAAACTAACCCAGATGAATGTGGTTCCTCCTCCTGTGGTTTCACTTTTCAGATAATTTTTCTCCTCACAGCTTTCACAGGTCACTTATCCCATCTGTCCAGCAGTCCAAACCCAGATTTTAATCTCTCAGATTAACCACGTTTCCAATTCTGATTACCACCCTCCAAGGTTAGTGCAAATCCTCACAGCTGCTCAGAAGTCCTCCATCAAAAAAAATGCTTACAGAAATAAATGGACAAAACATTATTTATGGGTTACTAGCCGGGAGCCCAATCTTTCTCTGCCCTTATCCCAGCAGTTCTGCAAGTTTTAGTCTGCATTTTGGATGGAGGTCTGTTGTTTTAAGTGTCAAGGGAGACTTGGTAGCTATTTTGAGGTCTTCATTCTTCCTCATACAATGACTTGTGGGGGATGGCAGAATGGTTAAGGTGCTTACCTTGCAGACACAAGGTGCAAGGTGCAGGGTTTGATTCTCACATGGGGTAATTGGTTAGGCTTAAAATGGCCCGCAAGGGCAATTAGCCTAGTATTAATCTATGTACCTATGTGGTAAATCTCCATCTGTGTTGTGTGATATGCACACATATCTAAGGCCAACATACTACAATAATTCAAACATACACACCCATACACATGAGGAAGAGAGACACACAGTGAGCGAGACAGTACCATTATGAAGCATTTCCAACACAGTACACATCCCATAGTCCCACTTTTCACTATCTGCTGTTGTATTTCACCTTAGATGTACCTTTGGACAAGCCTCAGATCTATAAGCTCAATAGTGCATGTGATAAATGCGTAGCTTTCTAAAACAAATAAGTAGATAGGCAGGGTTTCAAATCTTGGTCTGGGCAATTGTGTGTGGGTGTGTGAGAAGACATTACTGTTTTACTCCATCCCTACCCAGTACACATCCCATTACCCAATATCAGAACATGTGCTGCAGTCAGTCACTGTACAAATTCCTTTTGTTAGCTCTCAGCCTTATAGGCTCTGTTGTGCTTGTGACAACTGTGTAACAGTAGAGTACCAATAACTATTTATGTAGCAATCCTACTCACAGTCCTGTCAAATGTAAAGGTGTGTCTGTGTGTGTGTTTGTAGGTGAGTGATTTTGAGGCCATTCCCACTCACTCCATTTCACATTGCCCTCTTTTATCACTGCTGATGATGTCACTCACCTTTAAAAATACCTTTGGACAGCTCTCAAATGTGTAAGCTTTGGGGCACGTCTGATAAATGCATAATACTGTAATGCAGTAAACTAGTTAGGCAGGCATTCTGATCTTGGTCCTGGCAAATGTAAAAGTGTGCTTGTTTGTCTAAAAGTGTCTGTAGATGTAAAACCATGATTTTGAGGCCATTGGCACTTACTACACTTCCCTTTCCCCTCCTTTATCACTGCTGCTGATGTCACTCACCTTTAAACATACCTTTGGACAGCTCTTAAATGTGCAAGCTTTGTGGCATGTCTGATAAGTGTGTTATACTAAAGTGCAGTAAACTAGTTAGGTATGAGTTCTAATCTTGGTCTTGGCAAATGTAAAAGTGTGTTTGTTTGTGTGGAAATGTCTGTAGAGACGTGATTTTTAGGTCATTAGCACTTACTACACTTCCCTTTCCCCTCCTTTATCACTGCTGCTGATGTCACTCACCTTCAAAGATACCTTTGGAAAGCTCACAAGCATGTGAGCTTCGTGGTGCATCTAATAAATGCATGCTACTATAACACAGTAAACTAGTTAGGTAGGAGTTCTAATCTGGGTCCTGGCAAATTTAAAGGTGTGTTAGGTTGTGTGAGAGTTTCCGTAGTTGTAGTGGCATGATTTAGAGGCCATTGGCACTTGAGACTCTCCCTTTCCCCTCCATTATCACTGCTGCTGATGTCACTCACCTTTAAAGATACCTTTGGACAGCTCTCAAATATGTAAGCATTGTAGTGTGTCTGATAAATGTGTAATGCTATAGTGCAGTAAACTAGTTAGATAGGGGCTTGAATCTCATTCTTGTCAACTGTGTCTCTGTAAGTACGAAAAACACCAAACGCAGTAAAAAAAGAAAACACCACTCTGGACACAAATCAAAGTATAGGATTAGCGCCTTTGTTTATGCTTAATCAATAAACTTCTTCAGACAATTTTACAAGGGAAATCACATGTTTAAATACAAAAAATAGAATGACATCACTTCCTGTCCTTAAAACTATAAACAATTACATAAAAAATTAAAAATATGAACATTGAATAATATAAATATTAATAAAATATCATTGTTGTTCATTTACTCCTAGCCATAAAAATGACTAGGAGCCTAACGAAACGAAGCTTTCATTTTCAACAAGCTCATAATGGAAACAGTATCATTCAAACCAGGGGATACTGAAGCGTTTAATTTTAATTGCCACAATAGTTCCTTTTCTTCTAGTTGTAATGAAGTAGGGCCCCCTCTTCCATTCTCATGAATTTTATCTATTACCAAAAATTGAAATACGTGATTTGGAAAGGCTGATACATGTCTTGCTAAAGCATTTATTGTGTTGTTTCTAGAAATAGCATAGACATGTTCATATATCCTGTTCTTCAGGGCCCTATTAGTCTTTCCTATGTAGTATGCAGGGCAGTTGCGGGATAATGCAAAATAAACTACCCCTTTACTATTACAATTATATTTACCATTAATAACAAAAATGTTCCCGTTAACTTCAACATTTTTTGTCACTAAAATATGTTTACACATATTGCAGGCTCCACACTTTAACATTCCACAATGTGGTATATAATGACCCGATTTATCCATTTCTATAATACTTTTTAAATTCCTTCCTTTCCTGAAAGTGATATTTGGTCTTATACCCAAGCGTTCCTTCAATGGACCATTATCTACAATAAAGGACCAATTTTTGGTTATGATGTTCCTAATGAGATATGCATCCATAGAAAAAGTTGTTATAAAATTAGTACCTATAAAATCCTTCCCATTTGTTTCATTATTATACAAAGGTGGGCGAACATTGTCTGGATATCAAGATGTCCATCGGATTCTTCCTCCATACTAACCGTTATATACCCCAAAATTGGTGGAAAAGAACCCTGCATTCTCTTATATCACTTTCAGGAAAGGAAGGAATTTAAAAAGTATTATAGAAATGGATAAATCAGGTCATTATATACCACATTATGGAATGTTAAAGTGTGGAGCCTGCAATATGTGTAAACATATTTTAGTGACAAAAAATGTTGAAGTTAACGGGAACATTTTTGTTATTAATGGTAAATATAATTGTAATAGTAAAGGGGTAGTTTATTTTGCATTATGCCGCAACTGCCCCACATACTACATAGGAAAGACTGATAGGGCGCTGAAGAACAGGATATATGAACATGTCTATGCTATTTCTAGAAACAACACAATAAATGCTTTAGCAAGACATGTGTCAGCCTTTCCAAATCATGTATTTCAATTTTTGGTAATAGATAAAATTCATGAGAATGGAAGAGGGGGCCCTACTTCATTACAACTAGAAGAAAAGGAACTATTGTGGCAATTAAAATTAAACGCTTCAGTATCCCCTGGTTTGAATGATACTGTTTCCATTATGAGCTTGTTGAAAATGAAAGCTTCGTTTGTAGGCTCTAGTCATTTTTATGGCTAGGAGTAAATGAACAACAATGATATTTTATTAATATTTATATTATTCAATGTTCATATTTTTAATTTTTTATGTAATTGTTTATAGTTTTAAGGACAGGAAGTGATGTCATTCTATTTTTTGTATTTAAACATGTGATTTCCCTTGTAAAATTGTCTGACGAAGTTTATTGATTAAGCATAAACAAAAGCGCTAATCCTATACTTTGATTTGTGTCCAGAGTGGTGTTTTCTTTTTTTACTGCGTTTGGTGTTTTTCATACTTTTGGAGTTGTTTTTTGGAAGCAACATGGCATCTGGAACACAAATTTTGTTTGAAACTGCAGATTCCCCTGATGTAGGCATTTTGGATTTGAACATCAATGCCAGTGAATCTGCTGCTGTGGGAAAGTTAACTGCTCTTATTGAGCTTCTCACTCATCGCGTGGATTCCTTAGCAAGCCAGGTTGCTGGGGTCTTGAGTGGGAGTAGCGCCACAAACCGAAATGGAGAGTTGAGTGATGGCACTAACAAGGGGAATGAAGCGTTGCAAAATGTTCCGAGTCAGCAGCTTGTTGCAAGCTCAGGAAGGTCCCTAGGATCGAACGATCAGGGAGGTGGTATTTTTGGTCTATCCACCGCCATTCGGGCAGATAATGGAGATAATGGAGACAACGGGAACAGTGGAAATAACCAATTACCCATTACGAGGCCAATGAATGGGTTTACAGCAGCTTATAACATCCCGAATAACAACACAGGTACTTTTTCTTCCATCCCTACATTACATGACTGGTTAAAAGAGCCCAGTAGTATTTTCGACAATGTAGGGTTGGATTCATCTATGGTTGGTGAGACTGTTGAAACCAATACATTGGCCAATAATTTGAAACTGTTTGATTTAAAATTGTTTAGGTTCAAAAAAATTGCAAGTTGAAATTCAATATTTAAAGGAATGTAGTTCAAGGAAACATATCCCTAAAGGCCTAAGGCAATGGCATTTTCCTAATGGACTAGTAATCCATTCAGAATTTCATAAGGACTTGCTTGGACTGTTTGACAAACAGGGACTTGAATTCATTGACTATTTGCTTAAAAATTATGGTGAACAAGTTGCATTATTACATAATGAACTATCCATTTTGGATAACATAATAAGGTCTGATAAAGATTTCGAAAGATATTGGTTTGATTTTCTGCGTATTTTCACCAGTATTGACAATGCATTGATTAAGGTTAGAGAAAATAAAGTTAAGAAACTGAATAGAGATTCTTTAGCTTACAGTAAAGGTAATGCTTACCCTTTACCAAAAGTCAACACTGTGGTGAATAATAATGTATTGAATATGTGTAATAATGATAACAATGCCTCAAGTAGTTCGGATGGTGGGCTTCTTCTAGAGACATCTAGTCAATTGATTGATCAGGTTGAAATTGGGGGTGGGGCACATTCCCCAGTAAGAAGAAGTGAAAGAATTGCTGGGAGGGGCAATAACAACAACACCAATGGTAACCATGGGAATGGTAACTCTAATCACAATATTTTTTTTCAATCTGGGGGGGGGGACAAGATTGTTCAACATCAAGTCTCCAGATATCAAAATCAGAAAAAGAGAAAGAATCAGAACAAGAGGAAGAGATGACAGATCTCCACTCGAGCCCTGAGATGTATGATATAAATGTGATTAATGACAGTATTGTGGACATTGTTTATAATTCTACGAGTGACTTTAAAATCTAAAATTATTCAGATTTTACACTCGATAGAACACTTGCTGATGTATTAGCAAAAGGTTTGACATTTGTCCCCACATGTAAAAGTAACATAGCTAGAACACTGGTGGACCTCAAGTTATTCACCAGGAAATTAAATCTAAAAGTCATGTTTAATAACACTGAGAGTTTGGTAAGTGATTTTCGAGTAGCCAGTGTTTTCAACCCACCATTACACTCATGTATATTGTTATATGAGAAAATTTGTGAAAATGATATCAGATGTTTAACCCAGGTAAAATACAGATTAGGTGGTAAGAACAGTAATCTCTCTGAACTTGAAAAAGATATTTTAGATACTTGGAAATATGCAGATGTTCATATCTGTAAGCCAGATAAGGGAGGGTGTTTAGTCTTCTTTAATAAGGAGGATTATGTAACTAAAGTTAATGAATTATTAGACAGTCCAGCCTACACAAAAGTTTCTCTTAATGAAGTCAATGGAGCATATTGCCGCATAAAAGGCTTTATCAGTGACTTATTTATGGAGAATAGAATTGATATTGAATTGTTTAATTACTTGATGGCATATCCAGTAATACCTAAAATGTTTTGCCTACCAAAAATCCATAAATGTTTGAAAACACCTCCCTTTAGACCCATAATTGATGGGCGACAATCGATAACATATGGGTGTGCGAAGTACATTGATCATAGATTAAAAAGGTTTTTAAAAGATCAGGGCCAGATTTGTAAAGACTCCTGGGCATTCCTTGAGGCTATAAACAAAATTCCATTCAATGAAGAATCTAATTTTTTAACCATTGATGTTAGAGATCTTTATACTTGCATACCGCAGGACATTGGATGTGAATGGGTAAGAGATTTCTTACTCGATGAAGGAATGGCAGGTGATGAGATTGATGTCCTAGTTTATTTATTGGAAATTGTTCTAATAAATAATTACTTTATATTCAATGATAATTTTTACTTACAAAAAAATGGAATAGCAATGGGGTCCCCATGTGGGGGCACCTTTGCCAACATTGTTATGGCAGCATGGGAAAGGAGATTTCTTTTTCAAAATTCCCTTTTCAAGAACAAAGCATCCTGGTACACACGTTACCTGGATGATATTTTTGTTTTATGGAACGGGGACAGGGAGTCTGCTGAATCTCTTATTTTAATGGTGAATAATGCTACCAGTTTTTTGGAATTCACTTATGAATTCCAAGTTGATTCCATTGCATTTTTGGATGTTATGTTGAGTAAAAACTATGAAATGAGAACATTTACATCTAAGGTACATCGTAAACAGACTTATTCCAATTCATTCCTCCATTTTTCTAGCTGCCACCCCCTACATCAAAAACGAGGGGTGGTGAAAGGACAACTAGTCAGGGCAGCAAGAATGTGTACATTGGAGGATGATTTTGTGGATGAATGTAATTTATTAAAACAAATGTTTCTCAAGAGGGGATATCCTTATTCATTCATAAATGAGTTGATAAAAGAAGTTTCAAATAAGAGAATGCAGGGTTCTTTTCCACCAATTTTGGGGTATATAACGGTTAGTATGAAGGAAGAATCCGATGGACATCTTAATGAGTCTGGATATCTAGACAATGTTTGCCCACCTTTGTATAATAATGAAACAAATGGGAAGAATTTTATAGGTACTAATTTTATAACAACTTTTTCTATGGATGCATATCTCATTAGGAACATCATAACCAAAAATTGGTCATTTATTGTAGATAATGGTCCATTGAAGGAATGCTTGGGTATAAGACCAAATATCACTTTCAGGAAAGGAAGGAATCTAAAAAGTATTATAGAAATCGATAAATCAGGTCATTATATACCACATTGTGGAATGTTAAAGTGTGGAGCCTGCAATATGTGTAAACATATTTTAGTGACAAAAAATGTTGAAGTTAACGGGAACATTTTTGTTATTAATGGTAAATATAATTGTAATAGTAAAGGGGTAGTTTATTTTGCATTATGCCGCAACTGCCCCGCATACTACATAGGAAAGACTGATAGGGCGCTGAAGAACAGGATATATGAACATGTCTATGCTATTTCTAGAAACAACACAATAAATGCTTTAGCAAGACATGTGTCAGCCTTTCCAAATCATGTATTTCAATTTTTGGTAATAGATAAAATTCATGAGAATGGAAGAGGGGGCCCTACTTCATTACAACTAGAAGAAAAGGAACTATTGTGGCAATTAAAATTAAACGCTTCAGTATCCCCTGGTTTGAATGATACTGTTTCCATTATGAGCTTGTTGAAAATGAAAGCTTTGTTTCGTTAGGCTCCTAGTCATTTTTATGGCTAGGAGTAAATGAACAACAATGATATTTTATTAATATTTATATTATTCAATGTTCATATTTTTAATTTTTTATGTAATTGTTTATAGTTTTAAGGACAGGAAGTGATGTCATTCTATTTTTTGTATTTAAACATGTGATTTCCCTTGTAAAATTGTCTGAAGAAGTTTATTGATTAAACATAAATGAAAGCGCTAATCCTATACTTTGATTTGTGTCCAGAGTGGTGTTTTCTTTTTTTACTGCAACTGTGTCTCTGTCCCTGTCTGTGGTTGTGTCGTTAACATTGTGATCCATATCCATTGGGGGGTGGGTTTTGCTACACTTTTGTGTGGTCCATCCAGCAAACTACAAAATGTCCACTGTACAGGGCCCACTTTTGTGGTAGCTGTGGGCACTCCAGTCCTGTAATCTGTTTGTCATGTGATATTACTATAGAACAATATGGAGTCCATAACAAGATAGGTGGCCCTTGTAGTCCTGTGATACAATTCCACACTCAGGAATCATAGGCAAACACATTCATCTATTCATTAATCCCCATGTCACTAAGTGATCTGCAAACTGGCTCAGAGATGGAACTCACAGTGTGAAAGCAGCGGACTCCATGTCAGACTGCAAAACAGTCATGAGTCCTGTCAGACTACCAAACAGTCATGTGTGGAGTACCACAGGTTCTTGTCCTGTGTCCAGTCTTGTGTGTTGTGTGTGGCTCTGATATCCAGTCCAACAGGAATGAACTGTGGTTAACAATGTTTGCAGACAATTGTTAATTGTGGGCTCTGTTTACATCCCCAGATTATAACATCCTGCATCGCCACTGACACCTCCAACTGTTGTCAGAACAATGGTCTTCGTCTCAATGTCAAGAAATGTGTCCCAATCTCCTGTTGAATCAATGTGTTGTCTACAAATGACCACATTGGTAGTAGTCCAATGGAGACAGATGTCCTTATAGGAGGTCTGTGAACACAGCTTGACAGCAACCTCTCTTCTGACCACCACACTGCCACTGTGGACAGAAAGTCCTTCCATGTGGCACATTGCATAACTAAGGGTGTGTCATCCAGGAATGAAGAGGTCAATGTCTCCCTCTTCTCCCCGCTCATTAGGCCAATCAGCAGGTCTAATGGCCCATTTGCCATGTAACTCAGTAGACACCTTCAACAACTGGGTAGGCTGCAAGTGTACCTGACATATACGATGCTAGGCATGAAAAAACTATCTGATATGGGAAGAGGCCAAAACCTCCAAGTGTTCCCGGTCACATCTTGGCTATTTACAGGCAATCCCTGCTTGACTGACAATACCATGTCTGCCCAGCTGTGTTACAAATGCCACAGCTAGGAAACCCCAATCTGTATGCAACACATGCCATGGTTACCTCAACCGCATTACCACATTCAACAGAACATGCTTGGGGACAGGTCCATAACCCAGACACTGGCCACGTTATGCGATATATATGTTGCATACATGTCAATCAAAGCACCTCACTGGCCGTCTTCAAGAGAAATTCAGATGAGTGAATGGTGAATTTAACTGTCACCCTGGGGATCACTGAAGTGGCAGTAGTTGATAGATGGCATGGTGACAAATGTCAGGTGCCATGATACCAGTGTACTCACATGCCCTACTCTTCTCATATCTCCATGGACATTAGCCAGGTACACACCCAGGGACACCTGCACCAATGGACCTCGGTACTGACAAATGTGTTTGTGTGCATTACTGAGTATAACAGTTTGTGTGTTGTAAACTTGTAGTTGAAAATACTTTGAGGACCTTCTCACCCACTATACCCCCATTGCTATACTTAGAAAGGGCTGCTGTTGTACTGCTCTGTAAAGGTACCTTGTGACACCCTTCACCCTATGGGCTACCGTGAGCTTGCAGTGCCAGCATAACACTGTTCTACCAATGAATAGACAGGTGTGGTTTACCCTCTAAGTCCTGGCAAATGTGAGTATGTGTGTGTGTATGTGTATGTGTTTGCAAGTGTGTGTGAGTGTGCATATTTGTAGGAGACAGCATTCTGAGGCCCCATTCCCCAAATACACTGCACATTGCCATACATTACAAGGGATGGTGATGTTACTTACCTTAGGAGAGCCATGAAACAATCTTCACCCTACTAGCTTTGTGGCACATGCGATAAATGCATATCAGTGTAATAGCAATAATTAGATAGGCAGGCAAAGGTTTGAATCTTACTCCTGGTAAATGTGTGATTGTGGGTTTGTCATAACATTATCATGGGTATGAGTGAGTACTATATCCAATGTGGGTGGGGTGTCGGGTGTAATACTTTTACACCATGGTACCCCAGTACATGTCTCAAGGTCCACTGTATGAAGACCACTGTCACCATCAACCATACAGGTAACTGATGACACTCTTCAGCCCAATAAGGTATGTGCTGTGTGACAAAACTTTGTAACAGTATGGACTGAATGACGAGATAGGCAGGGCTGCTAACCGCAGGTCTGGCAAATGTGTGTATGGCTGTATCTGCGTTGGTCATTGTGTATATTTCTGTATTTCCTCGTCATTCTCACCCAGGACATCTCCCATTGTCATATTGTGCAAGGCCAGTGGATGTTGTTCACCTTAGAGGAACTGTGGAGCACACTTAATACTACTTTCTCCATGGTGTGTGCAATAAATGCAGAACACTTTAATAGCAAGACCTAGGTAGGTAGTAGTTCCAATCTCAGTCATGCCAAGTGTGTATGTTTGTGTGTGTGAGATCAGTATTCTGACTGTGTGTTTGAGTGACAAATGTGGCCATGATTTACAGTTTTACACCATTGTACTCCCAGCACATGTGCTGTCCTACTTCCACATGGCTGATGGCTAACTCCTGCCACATGCTGTGGCACAGACATCCCACAGTCGAGGATTGCCACCATCTCACCCAACCGTCTATCTATGACCTCAGCGTAATAACAGTGAGTATCGCCAAGATCAAGGATGTCACACATAGCATGAAGAGATGCATTTGTGACCCTAAGAATATGTCCAGTGTTAGATTTGACACATGCCTGTGCCTCCGTGACAGTCCAAAACATGCATCTGATGACACCTGCTGTGGCACTTGTGGCAGGACCATGATGGGCAGCTGTCCACCTATGAGCACACCTGTCCATCCACATGTGGAAGTTTGCCTGTTCTCTGGCTATGGAAGTTGTATACACACTATATAGTTCTCTTAGATTTACATGACAAACATGTATCATACTCATATTCACAGGTAGCATATGGATATGTACAATATCCCTATAGCTGGCCTAGCAGTGTCACAGTCAGTAGTGTTTGACAGACACTCCAGTGTTTGTCACATGTGAGCTGTCCTTTCCTGGGGTGAGTTAGGGTCCTGAGCTGTGTTCTATGCCACAGCAGAGAGAGGCAGATGCTATGGCCACAGGTGCTGTTTAGCAGGACATCACTACAACCATTATTTCTCAGACATAAATCTTTCAAAATCCTATTTCCCATTATTAGAAAACACATACTACATTCACTTATATGCTGACTTGTTTCACATACCTTTTTATTATTTCACACTGCACTGGGTTGTATCAGAAGGTTGCTCCACGTCTATTTTTTTCTCAATGTGAAGTACTTGCAGACAGATGTTTGGAATGGGTGTCTGCAGGCCCTTTGTAGGTAATCCTCTTGACCAGGTGATGGCCTGTCCACTAATTGGTGTTCCCCACTTGCTAATTGCATGCAGAGTAACTGGGTAGTTCTTCCAATAGTCAATGTC